>NC_082389.1:934357-978205 GCF_031168955.1 Gadus macrocephalus
CGCATTCTATCGGTTAACCTTCCAGCAGTTTTCATGTCTGTCTGTTTTACTAGACAAGAGTATAATCTGTAAAAATACAAGAAATAGGACATTGGACAAATGTCGTTCATACAAACCAAGGTAAACGTGTGCGGCCCGGATCAGAGTGGTTTGCTCCATGTGGCAGTCTCCGGGCAGCGCGAGCAGCTGTTGGTCATTGGCACTATATTTGGTCGCAGGATAACTGAAGCCCTCGCGGATACCCCAGCCAACTTTCACGCTTCACAGTAAGAGCGCCCCTCATACAATATTACGCCCGTCTCTGGTGGGCAGATCAACTAAACCTGCTGTTTCCTTTTTTCTTGACCAAGGGGTCACTGTCATACACACCCACACACACACACACACACACACCAAAACGACACACACACACACACACACACACACACACACACACACACACACACACACACACACACACACACACACACACACACACACACACACACACACACACAGTGATCTCGAAGGTTCCTTTTTTCTTGACCGAGGGCTCACTGACACACACATGCACACACCGACACACACATGATCTCGAAAGTTTACTGGTGGTGCCTGCCCAGTATCGTAGTTATATGTAGGTTGTGGTGATTGTTGTAAATGTGTCCGTGTTGAAATGAATACTCTGTCACAGTATGCATTACAAAAAAAACAATAAGTCAAATGTCACACAAAAAACCTGATGAACCAGCGAAACGTGATCCAGACACAGAACAATTCAGACAAAGGAATAAAATGTAAACCCACTTTTATTGATTTTCATCACCTTAACAACAAAATAACAACCGAGAAAACTAACAAAGTTAACAGCCATTGCAATCTAAACATGAAGAGAACTAGAACATTTGAAAATAAATATTTTTGCAAGTGTTTTATTAGCAACAGTCAATGGACATTACTTAGCGGTATCCTCAAATATAGATTTGCTTTTTACATAGATTTTTTTGTGAAAAAATTGTATTTTCAAAAGTTATTGATAGTGCTTTGTGAAAAGAACCCATGTACCTGTACACAACGTACAAAACCATACAAATATTTTACAGAGAAAATAATTTTCTCGATATGACAAAACTAGAACCCCCATTTGTGACAAAAATATAGTTGGCACATAATTGGCATTACCCATAGAAAATAGCTGTATTTATCTTAATGTACATTCAGTGCGAATGAATATAAAGGCGACAGATATTTGCGATTCATTCTGGACGCTCCTTCCGACTTAAATACAAAACAAAACTTAAAATAGCTTCTCCCGTACTTCTCTCCAGCTCCTTTCCCATCTCCCATCTCGCCCTCCCTCGAGTCGTTTAAGATCAGAGGTGGCAGGAGATGTCCAACTGCATGATGCGTTGCCAAGCTACTGTATATATATAGGGAGGTCATCTTATTCAAAGTCAACTGTGAAACATATTTTCTCTCATGATGGTGGATTTATTTTAGGACCATTACAAACAAAACCGAAAAACCCTGGAGTTTTACCAACAGTACCCCAAATACCTTCAAGTAGAATAAGTGGTGACATTAGTCAGAAAGCTGTATATATGGGAAATAGCGTATAATAATACAATGAATGTTTCACAGAAAAAATATTATTTCAAGATGTATTATTCATATTACATTTCTTTTTACATATTCTTTTTTTGTTTGTTTTACTGAATAAATCAGTCCATCTTATCCCTTCCGCAAATTTGACCCTATCCTCCGATCAATTTGATAACTATTTCTCCTAATGAAAATGACATCTGCACAAATATACTGAGTTTCATATCACATCCTCATCTGGTTTAACAATTGTCAGTTAAAGTCAGCACTATCAATCTACCCAAATAACTTAAATTATTTGTATAAATAAATAAATTAGTAAATAAATTAAATACCGATTTTTTTCTGTTTTGTTGTTGCCTCATTTGCTTGTTTCCTTAATATTGTTCATCATGCTTCAAAGGCCACCCAACAACTTATTTTGCATCAGCCTTTGAAGCTTAGCCCTTGAAATTTTAGATGAGTGAAACTTTAAATATTGAATTCCAAGAATTTCCAAAGATCTCATCACTGTTCTCTACAATCGTTACAATTTCAGCATGGTACATTACTAGTCACTGGAGATGTACCTTTAATTATAAACGCAAGGGCTGCCTAATGTTTAGCTCAGAACTATCTAAATTATAAATTGCATCGTCAATATTAAAATTTCCTCAGTCAGCCCAATGAAGAGATTGCACAACACTGCAGGTGATGGAATGAAAAAGATGTCTCTCAATTTGTTTTTTGTTTGATTTCAGGCCCTCAACCTTGCATTCAGCACATTTTAAAGAACCAGGCCAGAATAATTAATTTTCCCATGTCTCCAATGAAACAACCAGAAGTGACTATGTTTTTCGCAACGCAAACTTCAGAGATATCTCATAGCTTTGATGACCTAGACTTCCATTTTTATCCAAAGAAACTGTCACAAAGACAACTTCGGCAAAAGTCATCCTTGTTATGTAGATTAGATCATCATTGTTTTCCTTCAACAGCAAAATAAAGCATATATCAGCCCATTGTTAAACAGTTCACAATTGTAATCAGAAAAACACTTCACTTTTGTAGTTTCATTCGGGATTTGGGTCAAAGAATTGAATCAATCAAAAACATACATAAAGGACAATGACATTTTTCCATGTAGTCCATTTCAATGACATTCAATGACATAAATATTCAGACTTAATCTACTCTATACAACTCCTATTTTAATTTAACAATTTATAATACCAACCTAACCTGCTTAACAATGGGCAGTAATCATAATACATGACTGATAAACATTTGCTAAATTCAGCAATTGGGGTAAAAAACACATTTAAGACAAGGCCCTCATCTGAAGTAAACTATAATATTGATTAAGTTCTTTACACATTCTATTTAAACTGCCATTCAAACACCAGCAAACCCTAGTCAATAACTGTACAAAAGCTATTTTAGAACCAAAATAATGTTCCAAGCATAAAGCATTAAATGTGAATATTAAATGTTGAGCATAAGTAACAGCATTAAACTTATACATCACAACCCCTTAAATCTTAAAGCGTCACTGAAATGTGCATGTACATTGGTTTCAACTTGTTATCAAAAAAGCATAACCCATAGCCAACCAATATTTAGAATGATACTAATACAGGTAGACCAAAAAAGAAGAAAAAGGAGGTTGAGGTTTTTTTTATCCTATGCATTTGTGTTGTCAGGCTTTTTAAAAAGGTTTTCTACATATTTGATTCTTATCAATCGGAAAGACTTGACATTTTGGACACAATATAAATTCTACAAACTTTGTGTATCATGCTCTCATTTGGCTTGGGGGTACTTCAATTGAAGTTTAAAACTTGACATGATTTCAGCAAACTTGTTTTCCTTGAAAGGATCTGACCACAGAACACGCGTTTCCATGAACTAACATTGTGTTAACTAATGTCAATAAAAAAAAAATATGAAACCTTGATCAACCAAATTAGGATTATTTGTTTTTAACTGCTATAATGGCAATAACTATCTTTCACTTTTTTAAGTCCATACAGCTGTATAGATCCAAAGTAGAAATGCGAAGAAAAATCATACTTATTGTGGAGGTTGAATTGGTTAGTTTGTTTTGCCCAACCCTTCACTTTAACTTCACAAATCCTAAAACATGACATCAGCAACCCATGCACAAAACATATGTCAGAAATATTTGGTTCAAATGTACATAATTTATGACCGCATTTCTATAGCTCAAAACTACATATCTGTTTTCTTTAGGTTGAAATTTACTCTTAATATTTATGAACATTTTACAACCAAAGGGAAAGTCTTCCTTTCTCCAAATTAAAACGCCTCAATGTTTGACATGTTCAGTAAATCCGAGATGAAAAAATCAAACTTTTCATCATATTAAAATTATGTATTAGGTATTTAATATCCTAATGTTATATCCCGTAAGCCAAGTACCACTTGGAAACAATGATATCTATAGATAGAGAAATGAAATGCTGTAAAAGTATGTAATGCAATATACCTTGGTAGGTCTGCATAGGTCTGGCAGTCGCTTTGCTGTGCAGTTCATGTGAGATAGTGTTTAGTGGATCAGCATCATTTCTATCAGTGTTTTTAATCAACATTACAGCACAAATGTATCAAACAACACTGTCTTTCTAAGCTCAGAAATTGCCATTGGGAGGTCTGATAATTGGATTGTTTTCCAACTTGAAAGTCCTCTCCTGTTAGTGACCCAAAGCACCACACTAAATAAACACTGAACACTCGTGAATCATTTTCTATCTGCATTACATGGGCTATTTATTTTAGACCTATATATATTCTCCCTTGGTGAATTGCATACTGTATCATGTTAGGGTTAGTATCAAAAATAGTATGATTTCTTTGTATCGTGTTGCACCGTGTAACTTTATGCGGGCCTACGAGGGTAAAGTTAAAGTGTAGTCGCGCTGTTTCCTCAATGTGTTCACATCCGCACCGAGTTGTATCAGTGCAGGTGAGTGATGACCCAGAGGGGCCGAGGACATGATTACATTCACCCAGACGAGCAGGTGAGTGATGACCCAGAGGGGCCGAGGACATTACATTCACCCAGACGAGGATTCGCTTCCAAACATCCCCTCAATCAAATATGAGTTATCGTACAAATATATATATCAAATACAAAGTTCTGAACGCTTTCCGATCTCTCGTGGCTGTGGGGGAGACATTGGCACACGCTTGGTAGAGTGGCTAACGGGGCCCCGTTGGGATAGAGACATGTGGAGGCACACCCGCCGGCCATAGTAACACAAAGTCCTCCCACGTCAAGACCTGAATTCCTTTCCAGGCAGTACCCCCCCCCCCCCCCTCCCTATCCAACCCCTAGCCCCCCTCCCTGACCCCCCACCCCATTCCACCCCCCCCCCCCCCCCCCCCCACGCCTATTTTGGCACTCCTCATCACGGAACACGTCAGTTTGTAAAATAGTAAGGCAGCTGTTGGCGTCCGTCAGCTGAAAGTGCATCTCCAAACATTCTGCCCTCGCTCACACACACACACACACACACACACACACACACACACACACACACACACGTATGCGCGCACACACACACACACACACACACACACACACACACACACACAAACACACACACATGTACACACTCACACACACATGCATGTACACAGACACACATGCGTCTATCCACACAAATGGATGTGCACACATACAGACACACGCATGTACACAGAGGCATGTACACAGACAAAGACAGAGACAAAGACACAAACATACCACACACAAGCGCACACACACACACACACACACACACAGACAAACACACACACAGACACACACACAGACACACAGACACACACACACACACACACACACACACACACACACACACACACACACACACACACACACAAGCCCCCTTCCTTCCTTCTTTGCTTTCCTTGTAACCCTGACAGAGTATCCATCATCACAGGCCTTTGGAGGCAGTGCTCTTCAGCGGGCACTGCTTGGATCAGCATGTTTATGTTACCTTCCTCTTAATGGCTATCCTCAGCCCAAGCCCTCACCGCCACTTCTTCTCAACCCTCTCTTGCATCTCGGCTTCAGCTTTCACAGCACCCTTAATGAGGTGTCACGGATCAGCACCAGTCCAATCGGGACGACCCAAGGCACCAAAGTTAGACAGTCGGCCAGTCAGTCAGAAAGACAGACAGACAGACAGACAGACAGACAGACAAAGCATCTGGCCCAAATCCCCCCATACCACTTCCATGGTTTCACGTTCTCTCTCTCTCTCTCTCTCTCTCTCTCTCTCTCTCTCTCTCTCTCTCTCTCTCTCTCTCTCTCTGTCTCTCTCTCTCCCCCTCTCTCTCTCTCTCTCTCTCTCTCTCTCTCTCTCTCTCTCTCTCTCTCTCTCTCTCTCTCTCGTGCTAGTCGGCCCTCTTTAGATCTTTTCCCTCGAACAAACTTCTTCCTTCCCCCCTCGTCGGTCGATCCAGTCCCAGTCTTCCTCGGTTGACGTTGCGGGTGTTTGCCGTTCCCTTCTGGCGCCGTGTGTTTCGTTTTGTCCTCACCGGCGGGGGCGAGGGAAAGGAGCAGTTGGGAGGCAGGCCGAGGGCGACTCGTTCTGAGGAGCCCACTGCGGGAGGGAGGGGGGGGGCAGCGAGGGTTAGAGGCGGAGAGGAAGACCTCACGGCCATCAGTGCATGTTCACCGGAACGATGGTTCAGGTCGACTCCCAGGGTGAAAGGAGTCAAGGCCCCGATGTGCTACCGACAAAACCCAACCGCGGGTCGCTGACCGGACAGCCCGCCTACCGCCGCGACTACAGTGTGCATTGATCGGTGTCGTCACTTAGGCTGTGCCCCAGCCGCTGAGATCCACAGCGGCTGGGACGCAGCCAACGTGATGACGCCGATTCTCCGATTATATCGGGGCCTTGACATCCGACATCCGTGACCTTCACAATGGCAATGTTTTACTTGAGCTGAAGGTTGAGAACATTCCTGGGTGTAACCTGGGATCTGTGGTTACCAAGCACCTTCTAGGTATGGTGCACAGCCCCCCAGTAATGGGGGGTTCGCAGTTATATGGTACCACACACTATTTTTGGCTTTGTCAAAAACTAAATATTGCGCCCCCCAATTATGACGTAGATAGATTGACAGCAAATTTAGTTTTGTATATATGGTGTAAATCTAATGGGGTATATCCATTTCCAAATGTATTTCAACTTCATAATCATTTGTTTTGCAGTAAAAGGATGATCCATGTTTATGGATGCACCGATACCGATACCAGTACTTGGTCTCAGGCCCGATGCTGTGCTAATGTACTTATACTCGGCGTCCGATAGAAAGTTTTGCTCTTCGGAAACTTATTGTATACTACTATGGTGAAAACGATTTTTTTTGTTTGAAATACAGCTGAAACAGTGGCTCACTGGCTCTTTAAACTGTCATGGTATTATTAGGCACTCAAATCGGTACTCAGTATCGGCAAGTACCCAAAATCAAAGTACTTCCAAAAGTGGAATCGGTGCATCCATGCTTGTAGTTTGACCTACCTGAATTCAGACTTGGTCAGGTGAGGAAATGGACGAAAATTATGGCAAGACCAACATTTATCAGCATGACGAGAGCCACCAAGATTGAATTTGGGCCCTGCAGAGAAGACAAGAGAATACACAATCAGCAAGAGAAGAAGCCAACACAACCAACGCACCGATCAACACTAGTAGCATTATTAATTATTATCAAATATTGAGTCATTTAAAGGCAGTGCCCTTTACCTGAACACGCTTTTCCAACCGCCAGTACCAGTACACCAGTACCAGTACACCAGTACCAGTACACCAGTACCAGTACTAACCCTAACTTACATTATTAACCTAACTTAATGGTGTGAATGATTGCGGATGGGAGCATCATCCGGGGTCTCGAATCATTCACACGAAGACCGTAGACCACAGTCATTCATCTTCCAGACATGTCATCAACATGTCTGGCCGACAGCGTTTGACCGTGCGTTGTTCCGGGGGCGCCCACTCACCGACTCCTCCTCTATGATCTCCGTGCTCATGTCCAGGCTGGCCTTCTTGGTTTCGGCGAGGCTCTTTGGTTTGTGTGAATCCTGCCTCTTGGGTCGGGGCGTCTCCGGGGCTCTGGGCTGGCTGACCTCCTTACTGACCGGCGGGGCCGCGGCCGGCGGCGGGGGGGCCGGGGCCAGGGCCAGGGCCCGCACGGGGCTCTCGCTGGGGGGCCGGTACTGCTTGGTGAGGGGGGCCAGCTGGGCCAAGCTGGAGGGGTGGAAGTCGTCCTCCAGCTCCAGCTGGGAGTCGTCGGGCGGCGGCATCTTGACGTCGGCCTTGACGTGGTAGCCGTGGAAGTGGGAGTGGATCTGGCCGTTGCTGCCGTGGTTACTGGTGACGGCGCTGGTTGTGACGGCGGGGGCGGGGGAGGGGGCGGGTCTGGCGGGAGGGAGGGCTTCCTTCTGCCTCACTTCCTGCGAGGCTGCCGGGGGATTTGACGTTGCCTTGACTACACATTCACCGAGGGAGAGGATGATACAGACATGTGACAACGTGTTGTACAATAAGGGAACAATGGCAACGACAACGCTGCTGTTAAGCCACAACAAACAAGACGGGACGAGGCCAGCCTGGACGCCTGACACATTATTTATCATGTGACAGCACACGAGGACAGGAAGTACCCCATCCAAAGCAGAAGATATCACAAAGGCCATTCAGAACAGGAGCCGTCAAAGCCTAAAAGCCATTCGCAAACCCTAAGGACTACGTCCCCCCCCCCCTCTCCCTCTTTGTCCGACCCATCCTTCTCTAGTGCTGCACTCTACTGCTCCACGGGTTTCTTTAACATGCTCCCAGTCACAACCCAGGTCGAGCTCCCCGCCACTACTAATAACACCGCTAACAAGTTGATAAGCCCCGCCCCCCGCCCGCCACAGCCCACCTGGACGGCCGTCACAAGCACTGCAAGTACAACAGCACAGGACCTCACCCCCCCACCCAGCCATCAACTCACCGTCCTGCACCCTGGTACAGCACCCTGACACAGCACCCTGGTACAGCACCCTGACACAGCACCCTGGTACAGCACCCTGACACAGCACCCTGGTACAGCACCCTGGTACAGCACCCTGGTACAGCACCCTGAGGTGCAGCACCCTAATACAGCACCCTGGTACAGCACCCTGGTACAGCACCCTGGTACAGCACCCTGGTGCAGCACCCTGGTGCAGCACCCTAATACAGCACCCTGGTACAGCACCCTGGTGCAGCACCCTGGTACAGCACCCTGGTACAGCACCCTGAGGTGCAGCACCCTGATACAGCACCCTGGTACAGCACCCTGATACAGCACCCTGGTACAGCACCCTGGTACAGCACCCTGGTACAGCACCCTGAGGTGCAGCACCCTGATACAGCACCCTGGTACAGCACCCTGGTACAGCACCCTGGTGCAGCACCCTGGTGCAGCACCCTGGTGCAGCACCCTGAGGTGCAGCAGGGCTCGCTGCCCCGGTCACTATCGTGTTCTGCGTTGCTACATTAGACGTATCGTCCACTACTGTCCGGTGGCGTCGCGTGGTGTGAGCTGTATTGCTGCTGTGTGGTCCACAGTAAAGGCCGGATTATTGTCCCACGTTCCCGCAACGCAAGCACCCTGCAGACGCTTCGACGGTTCTGCGTCGAGTGTTAGCGAGCGGACCAATCACAGGCTGACAGAGCCCCCCCGCCCCCCCCCCCCCATACCGTGTGGGGTCCCTCTACCTGGGGGATGTCCTATGGCTGACAGAGCCCCCCCCCCCCATACCGTGTTACCTGGGGGATGTCCTATGGCTGACAGAGCCCCCCCCCCTGTTGCCATGCTCACCTGCAGGTATGCTGCCCGGCGCGGGGGCATTGCTCTCTCTAGCAGCGCTCTTTACCAGGGGGGGGGCCGGGGCGGGGGTGTTGGTGCTCTTGGTGGGGGTCGGGGGGGACGGGGCGGGGCTGACGGAGGGGCTGGCGCTGGGGGAGGGATCGGGCGTGGTGCCCTTGCGGTAGAAGTGGGGCGAGGACGACTTCTCCTTCTTCTCCTCCACGGGGACCTCCGTCACCTCCAGCGGCTCGTTGTACTTCATGCGGATGTAGTCGGGCCCTGGGGGGGAGGGGATGATGATCGGAATAAGAATTGCACTTCACACGACGGTGTGATCACACTCGTAACAAGCAATGTAACATCCTGTGACTGCATGAACGCAAGCAAGGGATAATGTGCAGAACGCCGGTCATTATCGGGAAAATAATACCCTTCAGGGCGAAGCAAGACACCTTCGCTGCGTGTCGGTGTCCGGTTCGCCCTTCAGGGCGAACCGGACACCGACACGCAGCGAAGGTGTCTTGCTTCGCCCTGAAGGGGCTTATTTTCGATAATGACCGGCGACGTTCTATACATTATCCCTCTTATTACACGGCTACTTGCCAAAACGAAAAAATAACTTCACACGGTACGTCATTTTACAATTACCAGTCCGCCAAAGACGTTGACATCGCTGAGCAACCAAACACGCTGGGGTTGATAAGTTACCGGACTACTTGCAGAGTGATACCAAAGGCGTTTTCCACTTTCCTTGACAGCGGTCATTATATGCTTAGCATCAATTATCGAAAAATAATTCACCGCCGGAAGTTGGGAAGGCCCATGCAAGTGAACGGAGCGTTCGACAGCATTGAGAAGAGCCCTGTAATAATATGTAATAATGGAGATCCTAATCCTAACCCTAATCTCTGACCCAGCCGATCGACTATGCTAGAGCAGAACTTCTGGAGGGAGACGGCACAGAACCTGGGCCAGAAACCAGAAAATTGAGTTTTAGATTATTAAACTAAATCAATTCACACTAAATTGCAGTGCGAAATGCAGATTATTCCACACACATCTTCTGCAGTTGAACTCTGTTTACCGCAGACTGAGCTCCGCAGGGCCAAGGCTGTGACCATGTCACTGCACTCAAGTCACGCACTGGTGTGTTCCATAGGAACACATTCAATATTTTATTCAATATTTTATGTTTTATCCGTGCTATTACTTTGAAGGGATATTGGCCCTGGGGTGAACTTAAAGTGGCCCCGTCAGATAACACGTATGCACTGGATTTCCCCTTCGGCGCTCATTGTTACTCGACACATCTATTCATAGTTTGCGGTAGTCATTTGAAGCTGACATTGACTTAAGTTAAGTGTGATTAAACCTGATCCAAATTCCTCATCTCATCTTCAGGCAGCCTGACGGTTTTGGCCTGGGGGGTAACCCTAGCTGTTACCTGCCCTCCGGCCCCCTGGCTGCT
The DNA here is from genome assembly GCF_031168955.1 of Gadus macrocephalus. NCBI lineage: Eukaryota > Metazoa > Chordata > Actinopteri > Gadiformes > Gadidae > Gadus > Gadus macrocephalus. The sequence goes on from NC_082389.1 coordinate 945,264, forward strand.
GGGCCTCCCAGCTCGCACCCAGAGGGAGGCAGACGTTGGTGGGATCGCATCGGAAAGCATGACCGTCTGACTGATCTGCTAGGGTAAGGAACGATAGCGGGGTATTCTGCCGACAACCTGGGTCACTGACGCCCCGAGGAACCAAACACAACCCCCAACGCAACCCCCCAACGCAGGCCAACACCGTGGTTCTACGGTGGTGGTTGGAGCTGGGCCTCCATGGACCCCCTTTTGGAGGAAAGTGATCTCAGGTCGATCAAGTGTCCGCAGCGACGCCCGGGCCGCCGGCTCTATAACAGGACGGCCCAAATTGGGAAAGGGGTTCCAGATTTGTAACGAGGGTTGGCCTTTCAAAGTGTTACTACGTATTTAGTTTATTGTAAGGACACACAGCTCCCAATATATGCATCATAAGGGAATTATGTGTAGTTTTGACTTTTACACATATGCCATTACTTGCCATGGTCAAAATTATGATTTGATTTATTAACACTGAACAGATTGACGTGCATTGAATACCACTATTACTCCTTTTTCATTGTAGCCATTCTCCTTTGGTATTGCCTCTTGAATCTACAACCTGTTTGGTAGGCACTGAGAATCGCACCATGTATGTGGCTCCCAGACAAAACCCTTGACCTGATCATCATCATCCTGATCAATAGCAGTAGCAATAGTGGCAGTTATAACAATAGTTATAGTAGTAGTGGTAATATAGCATTATATAATGCTACACTACAGTAAAGTATGATCCTACATATCCACATCAAACTAGTTTAAAGACACAGAATTACAGGTGTGAGCCTGGTACAGGTGTTAGCCTGCTCCAGGTGTGAGCCTGCTGCAGGTGTGAGCCTGGTACAGGTGTGAGCCTGCTCCAGGTGTGAGCCTGCTCCAGGTGTGAGCCTGCTCCAGGTGTGAGCCTGGTACAGGTGTGAGCCTGGTACAGGTGTGAGCCTGCTCCAGGTGTGAGCCTGGTACAGGTGTGAGCCTGCTCCAGGTGTGAGCCTGCTCCAGGTGTGAGCCTGCTCCAGGTGTGAGCCTGGTACCTGGCTGGTGGAAGCTCGGGGAGAGCTCTCTGGCCACGGTTCTGGCGATGTCCGAGTCCTGGCCGGCGGACTGCCCGGCGTGGTCGGCGTTCTCCCCCTTGGCCCGGGCGTGGGCCGTCCTGAGGAAGACGCAGAACACAAAGGGAGACATGTTGATCCTGAGTGGATCCACTGCCATGTCTGGAGCCTCTTCTGTAGCCCACCAGGAACTCATTCAAACCATCCCCAACAGAAGAGTGATTGCGTAGCCTGCGTGTGATTAATGTTGTTGTTAGTAGTTCATGCACTTATCGCCCTTGTCCTTATTTCACGAGAACATCCATTTAGAATCAATCAGGGACAACAACTATAAACAGCCTTCTTGTTAACGGGCTTCCACAACAAGGACTGAAGATTGGTGGGGACTGTGACAACTCATGTTTATCACTTCCAATGTTAACATTGGTTGAGGTCATTATAATTTCATAATGGGTACTGATTTATTGGTGGATTTAGTTGGATTTTGCAAAATCATCAACACACAACACCCGCGCACACACACACACACACACACACACACACACACACACACACACACACACACACACACACACACACACACACACACACACACACAAACACACAAATACACATAAACACACACACACAAATACACACACTCACACACACTTTTCCTGCCAAGAAACTAAGGAGGCCCATTTGGTCCACCCACAGCTTTTGTCCTTCCTCTTGTAAGCCTCTTCGTCAGGCTTACCTAGTGAACGGTATGATGACATTATATCATCTCTTATAATCTCAAAGTTATCTAAGAACAAGACCTTTAAGAAACACAAAGCCCTTCATGCAGCATCAGGTGTGCGCCTCAGCCCATCCAGAAACATGGACGAAGAATTGACCTCCAATAAGAACACACTCACACGTATCTGACATGCTGCTTTGGCCCTCAGCAAGACATACTATCCTCATAACCCCCCCCCCCCCCCCCCCCCCACAAACACTGAACCTCATCACAGACATGACATTTCTGTCCACTCCCATCACAGGAATAACACCTGGGAACGCAACCGCCTAAAGAAGCCCCTCCTGTAAGGACCCGACGTGCTAGAGGCGCTCTGCAGGCTGGAGCTGAGCGGGTCATGTCAGGATGGAGGCAGGGCCACACCTCTAAGTTGGCCCCTTGGCCCCTCTCCCCACAGGTCACACACGGTCCACCACCAGAGCAAGGCCCATTGGTTACGGCAGCGGTCGAGTTAGTCCACCCTGACCGACGACGCCTCTGACTCCCGGTAGGAACAAACTAATAACCGACACTAACTTATTTGGCAGGGAGAGGACAAGCAGGGGTCAAACGGGGTAAACCCCCCCCCCCCCCCAGGACCCCTTCCTGAGGTGGCCCCTGGCCTGAAAGGGGTGGAAAGTAACTCATTCTGCCAAGGAGGGGGGGGGGGGGGGGGGTAGGCCAGGCTCAGGTGTCCGATGGCGGTCCCACGTCAACGGGCTGCGTCAGATGTTGTGGTCGGCGTGGTCTCTCTTTCAGATGTCATGATGACATCCGTAGACAACACTGACGGCATGGCAACCATGGAACCCTGACAGAACCGTCTGCGATTGGCAGTGGTGCTAATCAGAGACTGGTGTGTCCTATTTGTATGACTGTGTGCGTGTGCGTCTGTGCGTGTATGAGTGGTGGGGGAAGTCCCGTAACAAACTCTAAGGAGATGTGGGACCAGGTGCATTGTGGGAGGATTCTCGGTAGGTGGCTTCATGTTGTGCACACAGGACGGCCTGCAGCCCAGCGCTGGGGTGGACCCGAGGTGGAGAGAGGCTGAGACGGACCGCGGGGGGGTCCGAGGGAGGCTCCTGTTCCCGGCAGAGGTTAACGGAGAGGAGGCGGGGCCGACAGAGAGGAGGCGGGGCCGACTCACTGGCACAGAAAGGGCTTTCAGAGGCAAAGTAACGACAACACATGGGATCTATTGAGGAGGACAGCCCACCTCGTCCCCGTTACGAGGACACGGTGTACTCGACTTGGTAAACATTAGCTACAGTGTTTCATATCAAAAATAGCGTTGGCATAGGAGGTCTGGTTTATTAATCATTCAGGGAGATTTATCCAATGGGAGGGCTGAACGATATCGTGTGATCGGGTGTCTGTACTTGGCCCTCGCAACATCTATCCTTCTACATGATGCTACTACTATCGACTATCACACAAGAATATTTCATCAGCGTCAATTGCCACCAGATGAAACCTAAATATGCATTTTATTAGAACCAGGTTATTGTGGTGTCATACCCAGAATGTATCCATATGGTTGTAGGCTATCACAGACCTTCCTTAAAGCAACAACTAGAATCATAGCTGTGTTTCCGAGGCATTTTACCTGTATTGAGTCTGGAGGATGAACGTCTGTAGTTCATTGAGGAGATGTAAAACATTTAAATCTACCATGAAGTGATAACCCCTACCCCCAATCAAGACATCGAGTACGGGGCGTTTATTATAAGTGAATGTGATCAGTCCTAAGAGCTGAACTTATGTTTATGAGGGGTAAACCTGGTACGTCTTGCTTGGTTCAAGCATGGATACCATGTGATAGAGTGGTGCATTTGAATGGATAACTGGCCTAATTGCAATGCGGTAGAAGCCTTTTTGATGTCCCCCTTCTGGGTGGTTAAAAGCCCTTATCTCAGGGTTGAACATCTGAAGGATGGACCATTTGAGACTAGGGTCTGTCCCTCCCACACTGCAGACCCAAAGCTAGAGCCTTACCCAACCAAGGTTTGTCTTAACTGAGGCAGAACTTACATCTGTAACCATTATACCATGCAGATAAAAGATAATCAGGTAAACAAACCTAGACTGGCGGCTGAACCTAGACAGGCACACAAACTAGCGGCATCGGACAAAAGTTTCATAATCTACAGAGGGTCAGTGGGTCGCCCCATTGAGTCACTTCAATGCTAGAACACGGTGGGGTGGGCGTTGTGCATTCACGGTGTCGCTGAACTGTCCCATAGGTTAGTGCGCGGCATCATCATCATCATCATCATCATCATCATCATCATCACCCAACCAAATCAATCTTCTGCTGCACGACGCACCAACCTGTTGGTCCAAGCGCAGCGCTAAGCGTGAGGAGCGACCTGAAGACAGAGGAGTGTCTGCACGGCAGCATGCGAAGGGGTCAACCCCCCAGCATCAACACTCCAACCCCGGGCGGTCTTTACCTGGACGTGGCGATCTCCACTTTCGTCCGCGCGATGGCGGCGGCCCTGATGGCGCCCTCCACGGCGCGGTCCACCTTCTGCTTGGTCTTGGCGTTCTTCATGGGGATGAGCTGCTTCCGGATGCCGCGCGCCAGCACATTGTTCTTGTACTTGCCCTCCTCCTTGTGGCCCTCGGGGAAGAGGGTGCAGCCGTAGCCGTGCCGCTTGTTGTTCAGCCACTCGCCCTCGTACTTCATGCCGTTGGAGCGCTCCGACACGCCGAAGCCGTTGCGCTTGTCGTTCTTCCACTCGCCCATGTACGACTCGGTGGTGGTGGCGTCCACGTTGTCCTCCAGCGGCAGGTAGTCGTCGCCGCCGTCGCCGTCCCCGAAGCTGACGGTGGAGTTGGCGTCGCTGGAGCTGATGCGGCTCATGGTGGTCTCGCTGCGCGCCGAGCTGCGCTTGCTGGAGATGGACGAGCGCGAGTCCGACTTGCGGAGCCGCTGCAGGCTGCCGAAGATGGAGCCGCGGCGGAAGAGGCCCTTCTTGCGCTCGCCGCCCTCGCCGTCCGAGTGGAAGTTGAGCACGAAGCCGCCGCGCGTGCCGGTGGGCCCGTCGGAGGCGCTGTCGAGCAGCACGGTGCCGTTGCTCTGCTGGCTGCGCAGGGAGGCCAGCGAGGTGCGCAGCGGCGAGCGGATGACCGTGGCCATGCCGTACGGCACGCTCTGACGCACGCCATAGCCGTGGCGCATCCCGCCCGTCCACTGGCCCTGGTAGGTTCCTGCGGGGGGGAAGGAGCGGCCACAGCAGGTGATGAAGACCCCGTTCAGTACGCACACGGGGATGAAGAGCGCTTGAATCATGATTATCGTTAGTCTGATCAATCATCTGTCTTTAAACATTTAATCGGTTTGGGTTTAGTCAAACTCTTCATGCGTACATCTTTTCTTTTTTTATATCAGCTATTGGCGTACAATCCTAATAATATAATAAACCAATTGATTTTGGTAAATCAATTTGATACAAAATACAGAGATATAAAAACACCGGTTCTGATCGATGGCTACTGAGAGGGGATTCCCACTGCGTGGATGGAGCATACTAACAGCCCTGAGAGGGGATTCCCACTGCGTGGATAGGAGCATACTGACAGCCCTGAGAGGGGATTCCCACTGCGTGGATAGGAGCATACTGACAGCCCTTTGGACGCTGACTAACCAGCAACTTCCCCCCACTCTAAAAATGTAAGTGTTTAATCTGAACACTTACTCCAATTAGGACTGCATGGGTGCCAACGGAGCACGCAAAACGGGAGCAGTGACCGATGGCTACACTTAATTAATGCTCAGAGCACATAATAATTCACTATAATAACCAAAAACAAACAGCAAGAATAAATGGTAGAAAGGGACACACAACGTTTATACGTTATCGATGTTTAGATGTTTAACTCGCTTCTGATATGGGTTACAGGAACCAAAGGATGTGATTCTGTATGCAACGAGTTCAAATGGCTTACCCTCATGTCAGTTGAATGACAGCTCACTGTGTAGTGTTGGGCGTGCATTGACTTTGAAACTGTCTTTGGTTTGTGGATGGCGAACATACATGACTGGGTCATTCTTTACATGAACAACTCTCTGAAGATCTGTGTGCATGTCAGACCAAAGAGCTGGCATCAAACAGGAAGGGATTGAAAGTGTTCTGTTCTGATATGGGTATCAAAATAAAAGAACTGGCAAGGCAATTATAATTACACATAACCCTTGATTACTGACTGCTACAGTAGGTAACTGTGGTTGAAAATATAATCCAAAAATATGTGATTCAATAATTAAATATATCAAAGGCAGCACTGAGATTAAAAAGCACTCATTGGGGTACAGCACAGTGTAAGTTGATTGAGGCAAAGTAGAAAGATAGTAGAGTGATAAACACAGATACTTTTGTCAAAGCGATTTTTTAACTAGGCAATACCCGTGGTGCTGAGCTGAAGTAACAGGGCGTTCTGTGGGCCAGAACAGGTGGCTGCCCGTGGCTCCGGGCTATCGCCCTAACAGCATCAGCCTGCAGCTAGAAAATGCTATTTTAAAAGATGGAAGTAACTCGAGACACTGGGAAGTCTGCCTGTAGGCCAAACATAACTCCAGCAGCCATCTTGCTATGAGAAATAAGCCTCCAGCCCGACTGAAGAGATGGAACCTGGATTAACCATTAGAATATGGTTCATGGGGAAGAGGAGAGGAAATTATTGCTATTATTTTTCAATCAAAAAAGTAAAACAGCGATTACACTCAAATTATTTACTTGTTAACATTCAGTTGTTTGGAATTGTTTGGAACACAAATAAAGCATAAAGGGCAGTGAATGATCATGTAGGCGGTCGTTTTAATTACATAGAGTGTGGATGTCAAGTGCAAAAACCTTACAGCCTTAAGATTGGACTTTTCTGCGACCCAAAGCACAGACCACCAACATAGAGGCTATATTTAGGTGTACCTCCAGGCTCAGCCTTCCATGAAATACACTTGTGCATAGTGGTCCATAACCACCTATATGGAGTTGCACACTTTGTTTACTTGTGCTCAAATGGACTTATTTTCTCCTTAGATATTAAGAATCCTCTGGCTGACAGTCACAAAATTTGTGTTTTATATCAGGTGGGAAAAGATTCAAAGTTCCCCCTTGGAGTCAAACCCCCTGAATGGGAGACAAGCCCAGAGCTGCCGTGGTGATAGAGAGAGATATAGAGGGTGAGAAGGGCTTTGATAAACATCGATTCCCCTCTGCAACGAAATGTCCCCTCCTTAGACCGCTTTAGCGTGTTGTTCATTGTTTGCTCAATGCTGCAACATACCGTCGTATGTAGCCTTTGCACGACTATGTAACGCTGTTAAGAATCCAAGATTGAATAACTCTTAATTCAATTTTTCTTTTGTCCAAAGTGATGAGAGCACATTACATAAGAAGACATGAATGTGTTAAGACCCTCTGCATACGTTGGGACACACTGTATATAGATCATCTCCAAAACTGTTCTGCTGTTGTCATCCTAATGCCATCCAAGACAGACACTCACTCTGTAGACATTCTTTGGATTTATAAGGCGGATTGGAAATGTAATTGATTATGATCAATTAAGATTCAATAATTTCAGCCATTTATCAAGTTATAATATCAAAAATAAGTTAATATTGTTCAGTAGTAACTTGATGGGCATTTATTTTTAAATAAATAGTTAGTTGTAGCTTCCCTATGATCTAAACTCTCCTCTCTCATTGACATTGGCTCCAGACTTATAAGCAGCTTATCCTGCTTCTCCCTGGTGAGCTTGAACATGAGTAGCACCTCCTAACCTGCTTACCTACAAGCTCTGCACGATTAGCTTCTTCTTAACCTGCTTACCTACGAGCTCTGCACGATTAGCTTCTTCTTAACCTGCTTACCTACGAGCTCTGCATGATTAGCTACTCCTTAACCCTCTCTCTACTTTAACCATACCAAAAGTTAAACTCAATCCTTTTGCAGCTTCTATCTCTGTAATAGTCTGTCCCACGTAAACAGGGAAGATGACTCTTGATATTTAACTTCGATTATAAACTTAAAACCTCCTGCCTGTCTTATACCATAGAAATGCATCTTTAGTGACCAACATTGAACACTTCTTCAATGCATTTTAAACCAATTCAGGTCTGATCATGATTATCGCATAATGCAGCGTTGCATATATCACCCCACTGCTGGTGATTCAGACCACATTCTACATTTGTTAGAAACTTTGAACGATCAATTGTACATCTTCGTCATCAAAGCCAGACTGAATTGTGCTTCACTTATTCAACGTACATCGAAATATCTTGATGTTACATCCGATATTTCAGTGAATAGTGAACTTTTCAATGTCACATGAACATGGTACGTCAAAATGGGTGCTGACCAAGTTTAACAAACAATGACAACTCAATGGTGCTGTATCTGTAGAAGAAGACTCCTAATGTGGCCCTCTTGTTTACTCCGGGCTAGCTTACCCAATGAAGAAGATTAGTCAAATCAAGGTGTACTAGTCAAGAAGCCATGTCCAATCCTTTATTCACAGGCTCTCACGGGAAGCCCTAGCAGCCAGCCCCATCCTGCTACATGGTTGACTCTGTTACTCTCAGTGTAATTCATCATACCAAAGTATAACACAGAACCAGGGCAGTCCTATAAGGGCCAATTGTTACCAGTTTCGAAAGGTTAGACAATGCAAAGAACTGCAACCCCCCGTAGATTGATGAACAGCGGGGATGTGATACCTGGGTGAGACTGATGAACAGGGGGGATGTGATACCTGGGTGAGACTGATGAACAGGGGGGATGTGATACCTGGGTGAGACTGATGAACAGGGGGGATGTGATACCTGGGTGAGACTGATGAACATGGGGGATGTGATACCTGGGTGAGATTGATGAACAGGGGGGATGTGATACCTGGGTGAGATCGATGAACATGGGGGATGTGATACCTGGGTGAGATTGATGAACAGGGGGGATGTGATACTTGGGTGAGATTGGAACACAGACCAGTTGTCGTGTACTGACCTGGTCTGGACTCAATCCAGATCGACTGTGCCTTAATACAATTAACCCGGTGTAAACTCTCCTAGAGTCCACTGGAACTATGTGGCGGTCCACTGCTGGTAGCTCTACTTTGGCAGAGTTAACATAAACAGACAGCACTGAAAGAATGAAAGTCTGACGGACGTAGAGTCAATCATAGGCCGAGAGGGGGACCCGGATTGCTGCAATTAATGTGTTGTCACAAATTCTGATTTGCTTTTGCAGTGGAATGAAATTGATTTCAATTTAATTACTTAAAATCAATCAAGAGCTTGTTCCATATACATAGGTTAGTAATAACAAAATGTTTTATCACCTAATGCCAGCGATTTGTCTGTTTACATTCTTTAAACTTCTGATCAAAGCTTTTCATGTGTCAAAGCTGCGGTGGTACTCCGGACATCCCGTTGCCATTGGAAGGGAGAAAGCCAAGCATTCCGAAGTGTCCTAAACCAGTGGTGGAGCTGCGATAAGGCAGTGGGCACGCATGGGATCCATGGGAAACACGGATTGCCTGGACCAAACCCGGACGAGAGACCCTTATTGGTCGTCAATTCTAAATTGTCTCGCACAGAGGACACTACAGTTAGCAAAAACAGATATTCTCACAGCCCCTCACATTCACCTGTAGCTGGAAGGAGGCTATGGCATTCCTAAGAAATGACACTGAATTATAGCGTTTCAATCTCCGGCCCAGCCCCTTTGATCAACAGAAGGCTAGTGCCACTCAGCCTGAGAAGGCAGCGTGGGCTGTTCTTTAAGACACTATCCCAGTGAGGGGTCAACAGGGTTAAGATTAAATAGTAACAGGGAACATGGAAAGGGGCACTTGCCTGCGACTGGCCTACTGGCCCTTTTGCCACCATGACCCCGATAAATCAAGCGGAAAGGACGATGGCTAGACGGATGAATATACAAATGCTTGGACGGATGTATGTATGGATGGGTAACGAGACAAATCCGGTTTGACAGGCTGAAACAATGTGGGCTGATTGTGTGCACAAAAGAGAGAGCTCTAGTTATGAGGTACAATAAATGTGCTGGAATTAACTTGCCAATGGTTTGATGACTTGGTTGCCTGATAGAAAATGATACACTCATCATAGAAAGACAGACTAGACAGCTAAAGACTTAGAGAAGGTCAACGAAGGAGACCAAAATAGACCGATTCAAAGAGAGGGGGGTACAGAACGATAAAGATAGGAAGTAGATACATTTAGAGTAGGCTAGTAGAGAAGGCATCCAAGAAGACTCACTGAGTATACTAAAGTAAAAAAATAAAAAAGGAATAAGAATGGCAGATAATTCTATATTATGGTTCATTATAACAACACACACTATTGGGATTTAATAGGGTTAAGAAGAATTAACCGTTCATCTGTAGTTATTTGAATACAAACTTACACGAGTTGCATGTTGAGATGATAACTATGTCGATACATTTCAATCAAACTGAGCCTCAGTAAAAGGTGATTTGTTGATAAACTAATAGACTAATATTTCAATCAACCTCCATCCACAACTACCACTGCTGTTTAGAGCAGATGGCTTTATGCTCTCATATGAACATCAAAACGGTTTAACATACAACAGTAAACGATTCAGTGTGTTGTTTAGGCAAGCAACCAACTGATTAAGTTTTGCATAAAATAAGATACGATAATAATGCATGATAATGCAGATGAGTTAATTTTCTTTGGAGTGGGACTGTGGGACATTGAGTTACTGTTAAGTTAAGTATATTCTCCACTGTAGATACAGTGAAAAAGATTGCCAATCCTTCTTCCTGGTTCGCTAGTGATTAGGGCCAAAGGTTAAAAAAATCCAGTAAATGGATGAGGATAGATGACATATAATAATATGTAAACGTTTCCTCATACACATTTAAGGATAACATAATTGCTAGATCTCCAATTGACTTCCTTCCTGCTGGATTAATAGTCACCATGCATGTTGGGAACTAGGGTTTACATTCCATAAAACACTTCAATTAGTTAACCTGACATTTTCATTTCGAAGTGTAGCCTACTAAGAAACCAAACTCGACCTATTTCACAAAGATGTTGCTGTGCCATAATTTCCATAACAGGCATATTGCTGTTGTAATCAGTGGATTGATGTTATAATCCAGGTTCAGCATAACAAACCTTTCCCTGGTCGCTTGAACAGCTCTGCCCATTAGGCCCTGATAATAAATCAAGTAGGAGGTCCATAAGAATAGATTGTTGCACTGCACTGATATTGCACTGTTTGTGACCATCAAACGGGAAATCCCACTCAAAACGTATCAATGAAGAGTTCAGAGACACTTGTTGCGATTTACCTACATGCTATGTTTCTGCCCTATTAATGGTTTAGAATAATAATACTAATAATAATAACAACGAATACTATAACTTTATATTTTGCCTTAAATATATTTGCCCCTCGGATACAATCACAGGCCTCATCTGCCTACATGCACACACATAAAGTCAACTGTTGCTGACAGACATCGCCTCACCTCCATCCCCGTACGTTTCGACGCCGTATCCGTCCTGTAAACCATTGTTCCACGTCCCCTCGTACCTGGCCGGCGTGTTTAAACTCTGCCTCACGCCGTATCGACCCTTCAGTCCATGAGTCCATTCCCCCCGGTAAATCCACCTCCCCTTCGTCTCCACGCCGAGTCCATGGCGCTTCCCCTGCGCCCAGTATCCGTGGTAGACGTTGCCGCTGGGCCAGGTGTACACGCCGACTATCTCGAACCCGTTGGACCAAGATCCCGCGTACTCGCCCTGACCCTTGGGTCCCGTGCAGATACCGTGTCCGTGGGCTTTGCCGTCCTCCCAACCGCCGCAATATGTACCGCCATCGTCAAAATCAAACCGGCCGCCCGTCATTCAGGAAAGCAAGGGTGGGGGAATTATAAAAATCGCGGCAGTTCCTGGTGGCGGGTTGGTAAGGCCAGTGTGAACGGGGTTGTTTTTTAGGGGGGCCGAAATGTGGAGGTTAAGCGCGGCAAGTGGGTGCCCGGATTTGCTCGCGAAGGCGGTGGTGATTTGAGGGGATACACCGGGAGAAATGATGATCGCCGAGCGCCTCGGTTGGCTGCTTGCTCTGGTTGTTAGGTAAAGCAGGACGTGGGTGGGAGAGGGCGGCCTCCACTGCTGCCAGGGTGGCGTTACTTGTGAGTGTTTTATGACTCCCGCTCCCCTAGTCGTTGTTTTTCAATCCGTCTCTTTCGCTGTTCTCTCGTGCGAGCCGTTATTGGGTAGTGTTATTTTGATAGCAGCGTAAGAAGCATTATCCACCGATAACACGGATGATGCGAGTTTCGTTTTTGCATCGAACAAAGATGCTCTGCTTTTTGTTTTCGTTAAACGTTTGACTGCTAAGGAAATGTAGTTGAGTTAATAGGACAACTTTAAACGCGCACGCACACACAAACACGCGTGCGCGCGCACACCACACACATACATGCGCGCACACTCGCTCACACAAACATACACGCACAAAATCAAACGGGTGATATATCAGAGATCAAGTGATCAGATGAAGCTAAACTTGTAGGAGGATACCACCATGTGGACAAAAGTGCATTTTACAGGATGTGAATAAATGCGGAGCAGCAGCAGCAGCATCTGCCCACGGCTTTGCTGAGGTCTTCAGTGACGATGTAGTGGAAGAAGAACACAAAAACATTGGTTTGCAACATGGCAATGTTCACTGAAGAGATGTTATTGGACCTCTAAAAGCTGGAAGTGGTCTAACAACCACCTGCTATGCTAAAGTCTTATAGCCTAACAGGACAACAGGAGATCTAGAAAAAAGTAGATACATCTAGAAAAGTAAAAAATCTATCGAATAAGGCTGCCTTAACGTTGCCACAAACATGGCTAGTGCACTGGTTATTTATTAAGCATCAATGGAGTTTGGCTTTGAATGTGGCAACATTTGTAGTTTTACTATAGTAGGCCTACTGCTAGGGTCTGATAGGTTGTAGGTCCACCTGAGTACACGTAGCCTCAACACATCGGGGATCAGCATCTGGTCCATTCTACGAACACTGGCCCTCAAACCTTCCTGCGCACACCCGCATGACAGTGCGAAGATGAGATGTGTGCTCACATGTTACTTTTATGAGAGGATTGACATGTTAAAAGGTGTTACATGACATTCAAGTGGTACAGGCTGCACAACATAATTTCATCGCTTCAAACTGAGAGAGCAAGACACCTCAATGGACTGAGTGCATGGTGATTTTCTTTCCCCACATAAACAAACAAAATGTTGTAAATTGAACAGAGGGACATTTTCCCCAGCGGATTAATAGTAGGGAAGAAGAAAAAGGCATACAGCAAATAAGCAAATTCGAGCCAATAGCAGTCAATGATGGCGTTCTGTTCACTGACGTGCTGAAGACACCTTCTGCAGCCATGGCAGAATGAGACAACACGAGCCTCTACCAGCGAAACTCAACGTGTCTTCAGGCTTTCACTTAGGATGACGGGGTGGGTTGTTTATATATCAACGTAGAATGGTTGAACATTGAATTGAATCGTCGTACAAACAATAGATACACCACATTGTTGCATTATAATCCTCTCTATGGGTTATGACAAAATAAAAAGGGGATGAAACTGAGAAAAAAATAGTGATTAGAGGTTGTTTTATGACAATAAAATACAAAGAAACAGACAAAAAAAAAAGTATTTGTCATTTAAATTGTTTGTCTCATCACACACACAAATAGTAGCCCCCCAACGCTTTTTAAAGAGTATGGTGCTGAAGGCTCTTCATGGTGTGTGTGTGTGTGTGTGTGTGTGTGTGTGTGTGTGTGTGTGTGTGTGTGTGTGTGTGTGTGTGTGTGTGTGTGTGTGTGTGTGTGTGTGTGTGTGTGTGTGTGTGTGTGTGTGTGTGTGTGTGTGTGTGTCCAACATCCCCTCAGCAACTTGCCGCACAGAATACGAGAAGTGATTGAGTTGTGCTAGATTACAAGTTATAGTCTTGGAAAAGATATAGTGTTAATTTTTATGTTTAATACATCAAATTGACAATTTATTATATTTGACAAAGCACAATTTGATGTTGTAGAATGATATGACGGCTAATATCACAACATTATGGTGAAACTTTTTGCACTGAATCTACCCAATCAGATTCAGAATGTTGAGAATGGGCCGTTTGGATTCGACGTTTCATTCTTTGTTGTTGGGCTCTAACTTTACGTTGCTTCCCACTCTACATCAGCTGCTCCCGGACCCATCAGTGGCAAAATCTGTTGCAATATAAAATTAACTACACTAGTAGATTGATTGATTTCCATTAAATGTGTATGCGTGAGTTTGGTTGCATGCTATCTCTGACAAACAAACATGTTACATTTTGAATTGGCAGACACATGAGAGAAATACTTTGGCTTTTGGAACCAATTAAATAACAATTTGATGAATTTGCATGATGGTTTCTCTGAGACTAAGAATTACAGCAAACAATTTGAAAGTGTCAACAAGAACATAGAACACAAACATTAAAAAAATGAAATAAATACAAATCAATAGTTCCTACCGTAGCCACCGCCCTCCGTCCCTGGTCTGATTATTTTATTGTGCATATATTTAGTCAACATTTAATAGTTTGTACTGAGTCAAACGTTGAAAGTAGAAAAGGCATATTTGATTATTGTATGTCATTGTGATGATAATAATAAATAGAACTGATAATGCTGAATTCCAAGTTTTGCATATACTGTGTTTTACCCGCGGAAGATGTGTACATGAATAAATAAATAAATACATAAATAAAACATTTTTGTGTGAAATATTCGAGTCTCACAGAGCCAGAAGCTCCATATCTTACAGCATATACATTGTTGTCAAACTACAAAGACAAACTGTGTCCCCCACACCAGTTTCAATTTGCAGAGCTGAAAAATACAAAAACAATCTCATGGCTATTTCCCATTCGAGCAGCGTTACATAGAAATGGAATAGAAATGTCGGATATTCTTTAAGTAAAGCACGTCTAGCAGTCTTCGAACCCCATTGCACGCCTCTGACCACTTTATTAAAAAGTGTCGATTTCACCACAGCGCATCCCACTTCAGATTTGTCCCATACCTGTTAAGATACTAAGGATGGCACGATCTGTATTTTGCTAACATGTATGTGACGAACATGTCTATGTATGTAGCTAGCGTTAAGGTCGGTGGAACTGATCTGGTAACAAGGCATTCAGGACAATGGATTCCCTTTCAAATCCTTAACACGGGAAAAAACGAAACCCAAGATCTGTAAAACTTCTCAAAACATGTGTTCACCAAAACAAGCTTTGTAGAACCATGACATCGCAATGCAATACTCGTTTTGTTCCTCTTTGACGCCTTTTGAATGACCTCAAAGTTCCTGTGACCGATCTCTGGCTTCTACGATTTAGAGCCACTTGATGACGCAATATCAAATGATGCGCAATGTTGTTTGTTCGCACGCCCACTTCTGTGACAACATACCCAGCAACAAACCAGTGAGAAGGTACATGCAGGTGGAGAGAGGGGCCCCCCAGGGGTCTACCGGTCACGGCCCACACAGACTTTATGTCGCCAAATGTTCCTCCTATGTCCAGTAGCGTGTTGTTCATCCTTCAACCCCCGTGAGAGAAGAGACAGAGAGAGAGACAGAGACAGAGACAGAGACAGAGACAGAGACAGAGAGAGAGAGAGAGAGAATCAAACAGGCAGAGTGAGCTTGGTTGGGGGGTGCGTGGAGGGGACTGCCCCCTTGGGGGGTGTACTCCACCCCCAAGGGGTCACAGTGCTGCAGTCTGATTGAGGCGCTCTTCCCACTGAAAGGATGCCGTGTTCCCGATGAGACACAGAAACAAAGAGAGCTGTTGGTGTGCGTGTGTGTGTGTGTGTGTGTGTGTGTGTGCGCGTGTGTTTGACGGGTGTTTGGGAGCAGTGGTCAGTCTGTGGTCGTGCTGTCGCTCTGCTCCATACGTAGTGCAGAACAACAGAGAGCTGTGCACCACAGCTCTCTGTCAGTTTGTTTTTTACAGTTTTTACTACTACTGCAGGTCGACGAGGCGGGTCCCTGAGAGTTTGCGTGTGTGTGTGAGCGCGTGTGTGTGTGTGCGTGCGCGTGCACACACTCATCCACTACTCGAGTCCGAACGTGCTGGTCTCCTCGACGGCGATGAGGAGCTTATCGTACAACATGTTGCATGATGGGTAAGGAGGGAGATCCAGCCGGTTGAAACACGTGTGAGCCCTGGAGAGACAACAAACACAGGGGGATCGGACTCACTCATTCCTGCTTCATCAATACCCATCGTAGGGGTAGGGCTAGGGCTCGATATACGTCAACGCCGCCGCCATCTTGCTGCGGGGTAACCCCCCACCTGAATGAATGAACGTCCGTTTGGGTAGAGGTCCTTTCCCAGTCACCCTAAACTGCCTTATTTATAAGCAATCCTGGAGCGGGTTGGTGAGTAAATGAAAAAGGAAAAGTGAAAGGACCTCTGCCCCGTGGAGCGGTCTTCATTCAGGCGGGAGGTTCCCCCCCCCTGCGGCGCCATTGCTGACGCATGCTTGGAAGCCGACTGCGTTATCTAGTCAGTAATATACATATGTATGAATACATATGCAGACAGAAGACATCGTACAGCCTGCAGCACACATCAGCATGGAGAACCGCATCCCGGAATAGAGGGGGGGGGGCGATTCAAAGAGACCCGCCCTGCTGTAGGCCTACCTGCCCCGCTGTAGGCCTACCCGCCCCGCTGTAGGCCTACCCGCCCCGCTGTAGGCCTACCCGCCCCGCTGTAGGCCTACCCGCCCCGCTGTAGGACTACCCGCCCCGCTGTAGGCCTACCCGCCCCGCTGTAGGCCTACCCGCCCCGCTGTAGGCCTACCCGCCCCGCTGTAGGCCTACCTGCCCTGCTCTCTGCCTACCCGCCCCGCTGTAGGCCTACCCGCCCCGCTGTAGGCCTACCCGCCCGCTGTAGGCCTACAGCAGTGAGGTGCTCTAACCTACCGGGGGGGGTGCTCTAACCTACCTGGGGGGGGGGGGGGGGGTGCTCTAACCTACCTGGGCAGGGAGGTGATCTTGCCCCACTTCTCGATGCAGAAGCGCCTCAGGCCGTTGGAGCCGCGCAGCGCGGTGAAGCCCTCGTAGGGCACGCTGGACGTCCCCGTGACGAACTGCAGCAGGCGCAGCCGCTGCTCGTTGTTGAAGCGCTCCACCACGCCCCAGAACCAGCGGATCACCATGTGGCCATCGTGGTACCCTGGAGGAGAGGGGAGCACAGCTCAGCACGGGGGGGGGCAACCACAACACAACACAACACAACAGGGTGGTGCTGACCCATTATGAAGTAATGGCGGTTTTGGAGGGAAAGACGTTTACAAAGACAGGCAGCCGAATGTTCTCTCACTCTTCTACCAGCGTGGTTAATGCTGATTAATGCTGATTATTGCTGATTCATCAGTCTTTTGACTTTTGATTCACACAAAATCGTTATGGCTTTGTGCTCAATTTGAAGTGCATATTTCCTTTTTAAAAAACACACCTTTTCAAGCTATTTTATAACGTGAACTACAATACAGATTTTATTACGTCAATTCTTTAGGATTAAAGAAAAGGAACGAAGGATATGAAGAAAGGAACAGCGGAAAAGTTTCCAGGCAGAGAAGAAGACAAGGGGCCAATAGGGGGGCTAGAAGGGCCGATGGCTGAATGGAGGGCCGGCGATCAGCTGAGCTCACCTCCACGGTACTCCGTGTTGTTCCTCCAGTCGTGGAGGTCGATCTCCGCCGTGCCGGCGATCACCAGCTCCAGCTCTCGGGCGTCGAACACCGACACCAGCCGCGAGTCCACCACCTAGAAGGCATTAAGTAGTGGGGTGTCAGACCCACGGACAGAGAGCCTGATGGACGCCGGGAGGTTCTCGTGGCTCCAGCCGGACTCCTCCGTCCACAGATGGACCTGCTGGGTGGTGGGAGGGCTGGACGGGTTGGTGGTGTTGATTCATGTTGTTGTTGGCTCCCACAATGCACCAGATGATGTTAGAGTATAACAAAGGACCAGAGTCAAATCTTTAGCAAAACCCCTCGAAAATATGCTAATATGATACTTTATATGCTATATCAGTTTAAAACAGGACGAATGTGTTCGAACATGGGTTGTTGTTATTGAAATCAATAGCGGGCAACCTTATTTTGATGGGTAACTTTTGTTTCAAATGAATGAAAATGCATCAGACATAGAAAAAGTCTCACAATCTGACAAACACACACACACACCCGCACGCACACGCACACGCACACACACACACACACACACCTCGTAGAAGCCGCGGACCATGGCCTCGGCCTGCTGCACCACCCCCCGCTCCACCCTCCAGCGGACCATGCGCTCGATGTACTCCTTCTTGTTCTTCTCCGTCACGTTGATGTTGGCTCCGCCCGACTTCAGCTCCCTCTCCGTCACCTGGGGGTCCGGGCCGCAGGCGACCCGTCGGGACACAGCGGAGGGACAGATGAGTGGCCTGAGGGCGCTCTGACACGCCCACCTCCCCGGCAGAGGGGGGGGGCCCAGAGCCGGGGGTCTGAAGGGCCGGTTAAGGTCCCACGGTCACGCAGCGCTGTCACCCCGCGGACGCTCTCGGGAACCTTGACGGTTCTGCGTCGGGTTTTAGTGAGCGGACCAATCACAGCCCTCGCTGCTGCGTCGCCTCGACGGAAGGTTAACATTTTCGTGAGGCGCACGTCCGGCCCTGGCGGTGGACGCAAGGAGGGTCCGCAAGGACGCAAGGGGTCCGTGACCCCCTTACATTGTGTGTACGTGGGACCATAACCAGCCCTTCAGGACCTCAGCATAAACAAAGGAGGACTTTGTGCATCCAGTCTGAATAAACTGGAGTGAGGCACAACCAAAATAGACGGCCGTGTGCCCCGTGGGCGGCTGCCTTGTGTGTTTACAAGCTCTCCAACGCCCACACACTCACCTGCTTCCAGCTGCTTTATGCTCTGAACGAATGGCAGAATCGGGCCACGCCTACAGCTCTATCGCCCTTCTGTTCTGTACGACTACAATGACGGACCTGGCTCCCCTGGTTCATGGAGAGAGACTACAGGCCGACGCCATGAACCCATCGAGTGCCCCCCTTTGAACATGAGCAGCGTGTTCTATCAAAGCATGCATAGATGGCATCAACCACAGACAACACAAATGCTGGCTAACCCCCCAAGAGTTAGCAGCATTAAGCGTCTGTGAACATCCTTCTCAGAGCATCGGTTTATGACCATCTCATTCCTGATTGGATACTTTAGACCGCGAAGGCGTCCAGGGGCCTCTGACAGAGACTGGGCCCTTCTGTCATTCCGAGCTCAGTCTCTGTGTGTCTGCTGTGATTATATGGGAGTATATAGATATTTTATATTTATTTATTTTAGTGGGGGGGGGCTGTGAGACCTTCTCAGCCCGCCGCTGCAGACTGACCTGCCCGAAGACCTCCTCGTTGACCGTGAAGGTGAGCTCCAGGACCTGCGTGATGTCGTTGTCCTTCATCCACTGCAGCGACTGGTGGAACTCCTCGTCCAGGTACTCCAGGTCGCTGAGGTCCGTCGCGCTGGGGGACGCACAACAGGTAGAGAACACACAACACGCACACACACACACACACACACACACACACACACACACACACACACACACACACACACACACACACACACACACACACACACACACACACACACACACACACACACACTAACATTACAGACTGAATGAATGGTCATGGTTCACACAGCTTTGAAATATTAAATTATAGTACGAGTCCATTTTGGACTTAAAGTTGCTGTAGGTGAGATTTAAGAATTATACTTTTAGTGTAGTTAGTTTGAAATGCCATAGCCACCTGTGAGCTATAAGTGATTAAACGGTCACTGCACCTAACCCTGTATCAGATCCAATCTGTCAATCACAGGTGCATGAATGTAAGACGTATCAATGTTTCAACATTTCACTCTTTTCAGATCTCTCTCTTTACATCTCTTCCCTACAGCAGCTCTGACCAACGGTTGTGAGTCATGTGTCAGAGCGTACGTACAGTCGGAGCAGCGCTTTGTAGAAGGGTCTGGTGAAGAAGGCGTCCAGGAGGTACTGGTGAATCAGAGCCAGGCCCAAGACCCGACCGCTGAAACGAAACCTGGGGAGAAACAAGCAAATATTTAATGAGGGCTGGATATGCTTTCAGGTTGGCAGAAAAAACAACATACACACGATTGACAACATTGTTATAACAAATGGGCAGAACAGAAAGTGTACTGGACTCTCTAACTACTGATATTGTTTTATACATATTTGATGTACCCGGAATTTCCTGGATGATAAAGGTTAATCTTATCCTATCCCATCTTATATATATATATATATATATATATATATATAAATATCTATATATATATATATATATATATATATATATATTTATACACATACATATTTATACACATACATATATATATATATATATATATATATATATATATATATATATATATATATATATATATATATATATATATATATATATATATATATATATATATATATATATATATATATATATATATATATATATATATATATGTATGTATATATATATATAGATACACACAAACAATAAAAGAACAGGGTTAGGGTTTCAATATATATATTAACTTTCAATGGATTTAGATATTTTTCATATATATATATATATATATATATATATATATATATATAACATGTTTACATGTTTAAATGTGGTTGATAGGGTTTACATGTTTAAATGTGGTCGATAGTGTTTGAGTGTAGTCGCTAGTGTTTACATGTGGTCGATAGTGTTTAAATGTGGTCGATAGTGTTTAAATATGGTCGCTAGTGTTTACATGTGGTCGATAGTGTTTAAATATGGTCGATAGTGTGTAGGTGTGGGCGAGAGTGTTTAAATGTGGTCGATGGTGTTTGGATGTGGTCGATAGTGTTTAAATGTGGTCGATAGGGTTTACATGTTTAAATGTGGTCGATAGTGTTTATATATGGTCGATAGTGTTTACATGTGGTCCATAGTGTTTAAATGTGGGCGATAGTGTTTAAATGGGCGATAGTGTTTACATGTGGTCCATAGTGTTTAAATGTGGGCGATAGTGTTTAAATGGGCGATAGTGTTTACATGTGGTCCATAGTGTTTAAATGTGGGCGATAGTGTTTAAATGGGCGATAGTGTTTACATGTGGTCCATAGTGTTTAAATGTGGGCGATAGTGTTTAAATGTGGGCGATAGTGTTTAAATGTGGGCGATAGTGTTTAAATGGGCGATAGTGTTTAAATGTGGTCCATAGTGTTTAAATGTGGGCGATAGTGTTTAAATGGGCGATAGTGTTTAAATGTGGTCCATAGTGTTTAAATGTGGTCGATAGGGTTTACATGTGGTCCATAGTGTTTAAATGTGGTCGATAGTGTTTACATGTGGTCGATATTGTTTAAATGTGATCGACAGTGTTTAAATATGGTCGATAGTGTTTAAATATGTTCTTTTCCCTCACTCTCCACCTCATCCCTAACTCTCCACCTCAAGCTGGTGTGTAGTGAGCGTTCTGGCACCGATTGGCTGCCGTGCATCACCCAAGTGGGTGCTACATATTGGTGGTGGTTAGTGAGGTCCCCCCTTCACTTTAGGCGTCTTTGAGTGTTATTAATTATTATTATTCTTCATGTTTAACCTCTGTTTTCCTTTTATTCCTAGTCTGTTTTACATAGTTTTGAATGATGACTATATGCTCTGTAAGGTGACCTTGGGTGTCTTGAAAGGCGCCTCTAAATTAAATGTATTATTATTATTATATATATATATATATATATATGCGTGCGTGCGTGCGTGTGCGTGCGTGTGCGTACCCGTGCGTGCGTGTGCGTGCGTGTGCGTGCGTGCGCGTGCGTGCGCGTGCGTGCGCGTGCGTGCGCGTGTGTGTGCGGTCTCCTCACCATTCCAGCTGGTTCTCCACGAAGGCTGACATGGGGCTGATCTGCACGGTGTAGGTGTCGTTGGCCGAGTACTCAAACAGACCATAATACGGGTTGAACAGCTCCTGGGACAGCAGGAAGAAGAACTCCCTGGAGGGCCCGCTGTAGTCCAGCCTGATTGGTGGAGAGGACCACATGTTTAGAGGCGGAGTCAGCGAGGGCGGGTGACCTCACTCCTGTTGGCGTTTGGAGCGAGATCCCAAACGAACAGAGCCCGCTCGCCCCGCCCTTCCGTGTTTCGTGCATCGCGTAAAAACCGTCATGAACGCAGCGCAAAACCCCACAACACCCGCCCCTGGTCGGTGATTGGTTGGAACACTATTTATTTGGTTTAGAGTGGCTGGTAGTACCATTTGTGTATGTGTGCGATCTCGGAGCGTAG
Source organism: Gadus macrocephalus (assembly GCF_031168955.1). NCBI lineage: Eukaryota > Metazoa > Chordata > Actinopteri > Gadiformes > Gadidae > Gadus > Gadus macrocephalus. The sequence continues at coordinate 967,553 of NC_082389.1, forward strand.
GCTGCCTACGGAGGCGTGTTTTTGACGGCCTGCTTATGGGGCGGGCAGCTAGCGGGTCGTGAGGAACGATCAGATGAATGTGGTCGTTTATGTTTCGGCCTAGCATCGCTGATGCAACCTTTAAGGTCCAGGATTCAGATTCAGTGCACTATATTAATCCCGGGGGGAAATTGTTACCGTACGAATTGCTCTGCCCAAGATAGAGGAATAAGGATACAAAAATAGAGAATTGTTATAAAATAAGTAATGAAAAATAAACTTACACAGAAAAGAAAGGCAGCAAAATATGATAATATGCTTAAAAATATATGTAACCTTACTATGAAGCGCCTCTATTGAACTGCGATACTGTAAAGACAGGGTGTGAGGACAGAGAGAGAGATGGCGGATCCATGTGTTGGGAGAACCACTCACCCTTCCTCTCCGATGAAGGTGATGTAGAGCTTGTTCCTCTGGAGCTCCTTGCGGGAGTAGGCCATGACCTGGTTGAACGTCCCCTCCAGCAGATTGTCCCGGCGAACCATCAGCCTGAGAAACAACAACAACAACAACAACAGTAGCATGAGTTGGACAGGAAGACCACAATATCTGACCCCTAACGACTGAAGTGGATACAAATATACAAAGAGGTTTGGGTGTGTGCCCGGTACCAGATGGTCTAGCGTGATATTGAGGGCTACCATGTCAGTCAAGCAGGCAAGTTTGCAGCGTGCCTGACGTACATGGTAGGCCTCAAAAGTGTGTGTGTGTGTGTGTGTTTATATGTGCGCAGGATCATCCCTGCCATACCAAAGCACTAACAGTCCCTGCAGTGCCCACTCTGGCCACTGGAGGCCGCCAGAGTGCGCCCACAGGGTGAGCTCTTACTTGATCTTCCCCGGGCCCTGGCCGTAGCCCTTAGCCTCCAGCTTCCTGTAGAAGTTCCTCAGCTTGGCCTCAAAGTCCCGTCGGTAAGGGGCAGGCGCCCGGGCCCTCTGGGTGCCTGTGCACGCACACACACACACACACACACACACACACACACACACACACACACACACACACACACACACACACACACACACACACACACACACACACACACACACACACACACACACACACACACACACACACACACACACACACACGTATATTAATCCACCGTATGCCTTCATAAAGCATAAGCCGCTTGCTACCCGGTCTGCAGGTTGTGATCCCTCAGATCATCAGCGATGGACACGCCCTGACTGTCATGACGCTGAAGCAGCTCAGCTGGCCAATCAGAGGCCGGCACCGGCGCTATCAGGCCTCAGCTGGGCCAATCACAGGCCGGCCCGGAGCTATCAGGCCTCAGCTGGGCCAATCAGAGGCCGGCCCGGAGCTATCAGGCCTCAGCTGGGCCAATCACAGGCCGGCCCGGAGCTATCAGGCCTCAGCTGGGCCAATCAGAGGCCGGCCCGGAGCTATCAGGCCTCAGCTGGGCCAATCAGAGGCCGGCCAATCAGAGGCCGGCCCGGAGCTATCAGGCCTCAGCTGGGCCAATCAGAGGCCGGCCAATCAGAGGCCGGCCCGGAGCTATCAGGCCTCAGCTGGGCCAATCAGAGGCCGGCCCGGAGCTATCAGGCCTCAGCTTCAGCATTCAGCCGAGCAGGTTTTATTTTGTTTCATATTTGTATTAACAATATGTCATAATGGACATTTTTTTTAACGACATTTGACATATTCGTATATAAAATATTACTCATATTTGACACAATATTTTGACCCCAAAAAAGGGTAATGTTGTCCATCAGATAATGAGCAAAGACCTTAACCCTAACCCTAACCCCAACCCACCCATCCCAGCTCGTCCCTTTAAGACCTTTTTTAAGCCTTTCTACGAGCGTTGATTGTCATAGGGTCAGTCTGTGACGCGTGTCACAGGGAGTCACACCCACCTTTAGAGGGAGTCACACCCACCTTTAGAGGGAGTCACACCCACCTTTAGAGGGAGTCACACCCACCTTTAGAGGGAGTCACATCCACCTTTAGAGGGAGTCACACCCACCTTTACCGGGAGTCACACCCACCTTTAGAGGGAGTCACACCCACCTTTAGAGGGAGTCACACCCACCTTGAGAGGGAGTCACACCCACCTTTAGAGGGAGTCACACCCACCTTGAGAGGGAGTCACACCCACCTTTAGAGGCAGTCACATCCACCTTTAGAGGGAGTCACACCCACCTTTAGAGGGAGTCACACCCACCTTTAGAGGGAGTCACACCCACCTTTAGAGGGAGTCACACCCACCTTTAGAGGGAGTCACACCCACCTTTAGAGGGAGACTTGCGGGGCGACGCCCCAGGAGAGCAGTGAGGGGAGAAGGAGAAGCCATGTTGGAAGGACGACGGGACGAAAGACATGATGTCCTCCTCAAACAGACTGGAGAGAGAGAGAGAGAGAGGGGGGGGGGGGGGGGGGAGAAGAGAGAGAGAAAGAGAGAGGGGGGGAGAGAGAGAGACAGAGACAGAGACAGAGACAGAGAGAGAGAGAGAGAGAGAGAGAGAGAGAGAGAGATGGATAACAAGCCCTGTGCAAACCATGAAGGGTGTACAGCACCTTGTGCTTGAATAAAATAAGTTATTAAGGGTAATCTTGTTTGTTTGAGGGCTGATCCACTGAAGTCCATTAAAATACTGCAATGACACACTGAAGTCAAACAATTATGGAAAACCCTTGATTATGCCGATAGGTGTAGCGGGCTTCAATGTGTAGTTATTAAACTGGCTTTTTAATTTCCAACTGGTAAAATTGAAGAGAAGTAAATCATAAAAGCACAGGTGGCACTATTATACCTTTGCCTTTATTATACCTTTAGGTATAATACGCAATCTTAGCATTTCAATGTTAAAGAGTAAGAAGAAAGGAAGAAAGGTAGCAGGGTCAACACTGAAGCACCCTGCAGTGTGTGCCGGGGACATGGAGGGGATTGTGTGACGAGAGAGAGAGCCGGGACAGAATATATCGGCTTTCAGTACCTCAGCAGAATGACCAGGTCGGCATCACAGGACAGGCGCTCAAGACGCGGAGTTCCTTCTGTCCTGATGTAGTGGATCTTCTCCCTGCACACACACACACACACACACACACACACACACACACACACACACACACACACACACACACACACACACACACACACACACACACACACACACACACACACACACACACACACACACACACACACAGTTGTCATTGTGTTTCCAGGTTCCAGGATTACATCTGATGAAATCCTCAAATCATGATGTTGTGGATTGACCTTTGATTGACACTGCTTATCATACTAATAATTCATGGAGTTTAAAGAGGGGTCAGGGGTTACCTGAGGGAGGGGTTCCGGGTCAGAGCCGGCTGGCGGTCTGTCAGGATGTCCAGGACGCCGGGCTGACGCAGGAACGCCACGATCTTGTCGTTGTAGGCTAGCAGGGGAAAGAAAGCACGACGTTAGGGGTGGAGATAAACAGACCGGGCCTATTGATCTCATTAACCCTCCCAGAATAATGGGTTTGTGTTTAGCAGCCCGTTCATTGATCCTCTCTCACTAAACGGAGTAAACGTTGTGTAAACAACACAATTATGTACAAAGCACCGCTCCAGGGAACAAGCGCTCCAAGCCTCGAGGAACGCTCAGTGAGCAGAACGCTCAGTGAGGAACGTTCAGTGAGGAACGTTCAGTGAGCAGAACGCTCAGTGAGGAACGTTCAGTGAGCAGAACGCTCAGTGAGGAACGTTCAGTGAGCAGAACGCTCAGTGAGGAACGTTCAGTGAGGAACGTTCAGTGAGCAGAACGCTCAGTGAGGAACGTTCAGTGAGCAGAACGCTCAGTGAGGAACGTTCAGTGAGCAGAACGCTCAGTGAGGAACGTTCAGTGAGGGACGTTCAGTGAGCCGTACCTCGGGGAACGTTCAGCGAGCCGTACCTCGGGGAACGTTCAGCGAGCCGTTCCTCGGGGAACGTTCAGCGAGCCGTACCTCGGGGAACGTTCAGTGAGGAACGTTCAGCGAGGAACGTTCAGTGAGCCGTACCTCGGGGAACGTTCAGTGAGGAACGTTCAGCCGTACCTTGAGGAACGTTCAGCGAGCCGTACCTCGGGGAACGTTCAGCGAGCCGTACCTCGGGGAACGTTCAGCGAGCCGTACCTCGGGGAACGTTCAGCGAGCCGTACCTCGGGGAACGTTCAGCGAGCCGTACCTTGGGGAACGTTGTCCTGCTGTTGCTGCGTCCTCATGGCCACCAGGCCCTTCCCCGACCGGGACATCATCCCTCTGCTCCGGGACACGTCGGAGGCCTGGCGCAGGAACCACACACGCCATTAACACACACACACACACACACACACACACACACACACACACACACACACACACACACACACACACACACACACACACACACACACACACACACACACACACACACACACACACACACACGCACGCCATTAACACACACACACACACACTCACGCCATTAACACACACACACACACACACACACACACACATACGCCATTAACACACACACACACACACACACACACACACACACACACACACACCTAGAGAGCTGTACGTGTTTCACAATGTTGCTTTTTATCATAATGTTATACTTTAACTAACTAAAATATTAGTATACTCTAACCCACTGGATTTTTACACAAAATGTTTACATGAATGACAAATTCAATAACTCACTTCATATCAACGTTGATTGGATGGATCAACCCTAGCAGTTCATCTGATGACGAAACGACCCCTACCAAAGCCAAAGCATCTCAAAAGCTCTGAAGTGTTTTTGTTGTTGGACAGTTATTTTAATTTGTGGTTTTCGTCGTAGGTAAATATGACTTAAGTGTAACTATCACCCGTGTTTCATAATTGTATTTTATTGTTAATTTTGCTTTTTTTAATTTACTTAAAAATAAAACTATCCCAGTCCACTCCCCAGAGTCCCTCCCAGAGGCCGGTGGGAGGGACTCTGGCGTTGCCGCGGCGTCGTCATGGTGACCGGGGCAGCCCAGCGGCAGTACCTCTCCAGCGCTGTAGCTGCGCAGCCTCTGCAGGTGGCGCCGGTGGGTCAGGTGGTTGGGCAGACGGCCGTTCTGCAGGGGGATGCGGGGGTCGATGAAGGTGGTCCCGCGGCTGTTGTGGTCCACGAAGAAGTTCTGGGGGACGACGACGACGACGTTATGTACGGACGGTTCATGTGTTTCATTAACCCCGCCCTTATGTGGTAACGCGAGCGATGGGAACTCAGCGGGTCGCGTTTCAGCCACGTGTTGACAGACACACAAAACACACACATAAGCGCGCACAAATAAGAAAGAAACCAACTGGGGGGTACCACACATACAACGGTGACCCTGACCCCAGCCCAAGGGGGGGGCCCGGGGCCGGGGGGCTCACCTTTCCCTGGGGGTCCGTCTTCATCTCCCAGCCCCCAGGCAGGTCCAGCTGCTGGCTGGAGAAGCGGTTGATGAAGGTGACCAAGTCGCGGTTGTGCTGGTAGCGCTCAAAGTTGCGGGCGTCGCGGCGGACCTTCAGGATCATGTGCTTGAGGCACGTGCTGTTGGTGAAGAGGCGGTAGGCGCCCTGGGGGGGAGAGGGGGGAGGGGCCTGGGTGAGGCGGGTCCTGGGCTCCCTCTGAGAGAGGCCACTGGGTATGCACACATTGATAGGTTCTTTTGTACAACAATTGTGTGCTTCTTGCATTTAGAATTTGCATCTGTCCCAGACGCACTATCTCATGAAGGAATTGTCACGACGGGGGTATTTTGTGTGTTTGTGTATGTATGTGTGTGGGTGTGTGTATCTATGTATGTGAGTGTGGTGTATATTTGTGTGAATCTATGATTGTGTGTGTGTATATGTGTATCTATGGATGTGTATATGTATGTACAGTGTGTGTGTGTGTGTGTGTGTGTGTGTGTGTGTGTCTCACGTAGTTGGCGTGCAGCACGGTGAAGAACTCGGGGTGTGTGATGAACTTGACGGCGGGACTCTGGAGCAGAGCGGAGAGCTTCTGACTGCTGGCCGGGGGGGGGGAGGGGGAGGAGTCCACAGGGGCCTCTGCACACACACACACACACACACACACACACACACACACACACACACACACACACACACACACACACACACACACACACACACACACACACACACACACACACACACACACACACACACACACACACACACACACACACCCAAAGGCTCAGGATTAGGCTATGTTTAAATGACATCCCGTACACCCCAGAAGATACGATACAATTTCATGTTGATGTTGAGTTCATATAAAGTCATAATTTGCATGGCTGTTCGATACATTTGAATGCATTCGTCGAATAGTGTGGTACGATCGTATCGGCGTCGGACAATTGTTTTCATTGACATTTTATTTTTATTTTTTTATTGTTTATATATTTTTTTTAATTGAGGCTTGTAACATTTTTTAACATCATTGTGTAATTTATATGATTTAAATTTAGGGAGCAAAACCAGCATCGGCTCCAAATATCGGCTCAAGAAAATCGGTATCGGTCATCGGCTGATGGAAGATGAATCGGTGTCGCCCCCGGCCTACCGTTGTCGTCGGCCGGGGGGGCGGCGTCCGTCTCAGAGCTGTTGCTGAACACGGTCCCCTCGCTCCTCCAGGCCCCGCCCCCGTTCTCCTCCCCCCCCTCCTCCTCCCCCCCCCTCCTCCTCCTCCCCGCCCCCTTCTGTCGCCATGGTGCGCTGGATGCTCTGGTACCTGAGGGGATGGACGCACACACACACACGCACACACACAGACACAGACACAGACACAGACACAGACACAGACGCACACGCACACGCACGCACAGACACACACACACACACACACACACACACACACACACACACACACACACACAGACACACATACACACACACACACACACGCACAGACACACATACACACACACACACACACACACAGACACAGACACACACACACACACAGACACACATACAGACACACGCACACACACACACACACACACGCACAGACACACACACACACACACACACACACACACAGACACAGACACACATACAGACACACGCACACACACACACACGCACACACACACACAAAAACACACACAAAAACACACACACACACACACACACACACACACATTTTGTCCTTGTTTCAACATTGAAATACATTTTGCAATACTGTCCCTCCCACGGGGCCGAGCACCTGCACCATGTAAAACAATCCTGAGGAGAAGATATATAAATATATACACACACACCCCTATTATATAGCACAACTCTGTGCTGGCCGCACTGACCTCTATACGCCAGCACACACTTTACTAGGCTAGCATGCCGTTAGCCAATGTGCTAACATTCCACTTCTAACTACTAGCAAACGCGCTGTTGTTCAGCATGTTAGCATGCTGTAGCATGACGTCTGTACTCTCGCCCTTTGCGTTATGAATATGCATTCCTTTGTCGAAATTCTGCTGAATTGGCACCCGACATTAAAATAAGAAGAAAAATAAGAAGTTCAGCTTATAAAGTCGAAATCACACAACATTTCTCAGAATTCAACTAGATATAATCTACCTTAAAGGTGACATATTATACCCACAGGTGTGAGTGTGATTAGCTGTTATGAGCCATTTAGAAAAACGGCCTCTTCTGACATCACAGGTGGGCGTGTCCACCTGTGATGTGTGAGGGATAGATGAGCAGCGTGTGCTTCAGTCCACTGGGTAGGCTGGTAGACTGATCTATCCAGCACACATCTAGGTGGACACGCCCCCTTGTGATGTCAGAAGAGGCAGATTTTCAAAACGGCTTGTAGCGGCTGACCATAGATATGTCCCCTTTAAACCATTAAACCGCCCCCCCCAGAGACCCAGAGCTAGCTCGCCCCTGGTGCCAGTAGAGCCACCGGCGGCGGCGGCGGCGGGGGTACCTCCGGTTGAGCTGCTCCATCTGGTGGGCGGAGCCTGAGCGGCGCATGCCGTTGGGGGTGGCGGCGGTGGTGGGCCTCTGCCAGGTGGTGGTCCGGTTGATGTGGTCCACGTAGAACACACGACCGTGGCTGTCCACGCGCGCCTCCCAGTCTGCCACCGCACACAGACAGACAGACAGACAGACAGACAGACAGACAGACAGACAGACAGACAGGCAGACAGGCAGACAGGCAGACAGGCAGACAGGCAGACAGACAGACAGACAGACAGACAGATACACACAGACAGACAGACAGACAGACAGACAGACAGACAGACAGGCAGGCAGGCAGGCAGGCAGGCAGGCAGGCAGGCAGGCAGACAGACAGACAGACAGACAGACAGACAGACAGACAGACAGACAGGCAGGCAGGCAGACAGACAGACAGACAGACAGACAGACAGACAGACAGACAGACAGACAGACAGACAGACAGACAGACAGACAGACACACAGACAGAGGGTGAGTGTTTTAACGTAGGCCTTGTGGAATAACCCACCAAAGGTTTGATAAAACATACTTTACTTCATATTGTGAGAATGTTGGTTCACTCACTAGTGTACGCTCACATCATAATCAATATTTGCGTTAGATAAAATAATAATAAATACTATCATTAATTATTGAATTATTTTTCTTCATAAAAAAAACCCCATTTGAATCAAGAACAGGGATCTGGATACCTATCTAACAAACGAATATCAGTATATTGGAATGCTTAGGATCAGCAACCATACACGTATTAATTATCCAAACGTATTTATACGGTGGTCTGACGTCTGTGTGGGTTTGCAGAGCTGCCCGGTGGAGTCGAGTCTTACTGGGAGGCAGCGGTTCGTCGATGGTCGGGTAGTGGTCAGACTTCAGGGCAGGCATGGGGCAGGCTGGGCTCGACGGCCTGAAGCAGCCGTCTGTCGATCAGAACACAGACAACGAGGTTATTCAGGCCACCGAATGACGCCTGCAGCTAAAGTGCCCTCGTTCCTTTATGAGTCGGATCCCTGAAGCAGTCGTCTGTCGATCAGAACACAGACAACGAGGTTATTCAGGCCACCGAATGACGCCTGCAGCTAAAGTGCCCTCGTTCCTTTATGAGTCGGATCCCTGAAGCAGTCGGGGTGCGCGTCTAAAGGGGATCACCTTCTACTCTGCAAGAAATGCACTACAATTCTCTAGAAAGAACTCCAATCACAAAACCTCTCCTTTATGTCGACGTGCACAGTGCAGGCCTTAGACGGACTCTTTATCAGCCATTACTTTAGCCGTCTTAAGGATGAGGAAAACATGGAGAGAGAAATGATCATTTCTCCCTCCATGTTTCCCCCATCCTTATAGAGGACCTATTATACTACTTTTCTGGTCTTAATTTCTTATTAATGACTCTTATAGCGCAACCTGACACGAATCACAGCACAAAAAACGATGTAGGTTTTCAGGAAACTCTTCCTCTCATCTGGGCGCTTTCAGCCTCCTCTGTCAACGCTCGGTTTCGTCCTTCTCCGCCCCCTCGCCCCCCTCCTGCCAACCCAACTCCGTTGTGATTGGTTACCTTCCTTGAGGCGCGCGCGCGGGCAGATTTGACCAGGCATATGGGGGCGCGGCAGGAGTGCCTCTACGTAGATGATTTCCCGGAAATTGAAAATTGAAAGTGAAATTGAAAGTGAATCGCAAACGTTGTCCCGAGTGTTTAGCGCTCTGCACAGCCATCCCAGACTGTCAGCAGGGAATACGTTGAAATGCATGTACGTCATTATTAGACACTTTAGTATGGTTAAACATGACTATCAATCATTATAACAACATTTATAGGTCATAAAAGTCGAAAAAGCATAATAGGTCCCCTTTAAGAGGGCCTGGGTGGGGGGGGGGGATAAACTGCGGTCCTGTGAAGCCTTCTGAGAGGGTAACCGTCCTCAACGGCTCCACAAATCAACCGCACCCGAGCTGAGGTGGAGCTCACCTTCTGACCCGCAGCACTGCGAGGAGGAACCTTCCCCGGGGCCCTTCCCCTTGGCCCCTCCGGCCTCGTCCTCGTCCTCGTCCTCCTGGGATGAGAAGGCCGTGCCCCCTGCCCTGCACAGCGTCCACGCCCAGGGGAGAGACGGATCACTGCAGGCACTCAACAGGCCGCGCCCGCGGAGCGAGGCCCCGGAGGGCGACGCACGGCGGGACACCCGATGGCTTCATGTTGACCCAAAGTGGTGTTCAACTCACTCCAATAAGCATTGTTAAGAATATGCACTGAATATCACAAAGTCTGTGCATGAATGCGTGCGTGTGTGGGTGTGTGCGCTTGCATGTCCGTGCATGTGCGTGCGTACGTGTGAGTGAGTGCGTTCAAGTGTGTGTGCGCGTGCATGTGTGTGTGCGTCTGTGTGCCCGGCGTGTGTGTGCATGTGTGTGCGTGCGTGTGCACGTCTGTGTGTGTGTGTTTGCGTGCGTGCGTGCGTGCGTGCGTGCGTGCGTGCGTGTGTGTGTGTGTGCATGTGTGCGTGTGTGTGTGTGCGTGCGTGCGTGCATGCGTGCGTGCGTGCGTGCATGTGTGTGTGTGTGTGTGTGTGTGTGTGTGTGTGCGTGCGTGTGTGTGTGTGTGTGTGTGCATGTGCGTGCACGTGTGTGCGTGTGCGTGTG
>NC_082389.1:978305-1028305 GCF_031168955.1 Gadus macrocephalus
AAAGTGATCCTGATTCTGGTTCCTCACCTCAGGGTGCCTCCCCTCCGCATCCAGCCTCAGGGCGAGGTCCGACAGGCGGTCCACGGACAGGGAGCGGGGCAGGGCGCGCCGGGGCCCCCCCCTCTGGGCCCTCGTGGGGGCCCCCGGCGGGGCCACAGCCGCCTCCTCCCCCCCCTCTGGCAGGAGAACAGACTGATGAGGAACCGATTCAGGGGACGCGGACGGACGCGCGCTCTCTCTCTCTCTCTCTCTCTCTCTCTCTCTCTCTCTCTCTCTCTCTCTCTCTCTCTCTCTCTCTCTCTCTCTCTCTCTCTCTCTCTCTCTCTCTCTCTCTCTCTCTCTCTCTCTCTCTCTCTCTCTCTCTCTCTCTCTCTCTCTCTCTCTCTCTCTCTCTCTCTCTCTACCTCCCTCCCTTCCCCACTCAAAACACACACACACACACACACACACACACACACACACACACACACACACACACACACACACACACACACACACACACACACACACACACACACACACACACACACACACACACACACCACTAAACCGTCAGTGCCTCACCCAGGGGCCCGTTGGCGGAGGGCGTCCCTGGGTCTTCGTCGAGGCCCTCCAGATCCAGGGACTCGCCTGACACGGCGTCCCCGTTGAGCAGCTCCTCTGGCTGGCCGCAGGGCAGCGTGTGGAGCAGCTGGTGGATGCGTATGTAGTGCGACCTGCGAACGAGGAGCGCTTTAATTCAAACGTTACGCTCTGAGAAGACCGTGTCAGGGTTTGTTTGTTCATGTTTACTAGGCAAATCAACGTCACAAAAAGATATGAATCATTATGCATCAATGATTTATACATTACATGTTATAATGTATAATGATCTTCATTCTATTAGTTTTATTGATAGTTCTAGACCTTTGTATGCTGTTCAATATCCAGCCGTTGGAACGATATAAAAGATGAACCAAACGTCCATCCAATGTGATATAAGAGCCCTGTTTTCCGACAAGGGCTTTATAAATAAACCAATACCAATGCTGAATGTATCTCTCAGCATGAGAAGACCGACCGACCTTATCAAATAGAATACAGTATCGTAACTACCGCCAGGAGTGAACCCTAAAGGCCGAACGCTCAACAGAATCTAGGGGCTTCAATTGAGGTGCAGACGTGTTCCTATAAAATAAACCCCAATAATCCAACACCGATGGAATACTGCTTCAACGATCCGTTTCCTACAGATCAGAGGGAAGCTATTCCTCATGGCTCAGCCCTCCAATCAGAAGCATAAGGAGGACGCAGCCGACCAATCAGAGGCATCAGAAGGACTCAGCCAACCAATCAGAAGCATCAGGAGGAGTCCCTGCGAGGGACTCCTCCTGATGCTTCTGATTGGTCGGCTGAGTCCTTCTGATGCCTCTGATTGGGTGGGCTGAGTCATGAGGAGGGACTCCTTCCCCATGACTCAGCCGACCAATCAGAGGCATCAGGAGGACGCAGCCCTCCAATCAGAGGCCCCAGGAGGCGTTCCTCTTACCTGGGCGTCTCGGGCTCGGAGCAGGAGGCGATGACCGTCTCCAGTTTGGACACGGGCAGGGAGCAGGGCCGGCTCCGCCTCCTTGGCAAGCTCCTGATGGTCACAGGACAGCCGTTCTCTCCTTCCTCCTCCCCCTCCTCCTCCTCCTCCCCCTCCTCCTCCTCTTCCTCCTCCCCCTGCCCCCCCGGCTCCGGGTCACCCAGGGTCCTCCTCCTCTCCTGCTGCTCCCCCCCCCTGTCTCTGCTCCGTCTCTCCGGGGACCCCCCCTCCTGCGTCCCCCCGTTCTCCTCCCACTGCTCTTCCTCCTCTCCTCCTCCTCCTCCTCCTCCTCCTCTGGTCTCCCCGTCCCCCGCTCCTCCCTCCCGTCTCGCCTCCAGCTCCTCGCCTCGGGGCGTGGAGGGCGTGTGCAGACTCCTCTCCTCGCTCGCCTCCTGCACCGTCGCCAACGGCGACTCCGTGACGCCCGTACCGTCCGCTTTGGCCGAGGCGGCGCCCTGAGTGTCCCGGGTCAGGCCGGCCTCTGGGGGATCTGGACCGGACGGCTCCTTCTCCTCCTCCTCCTCCTCCTCCTCGTCCTCGTCCTTCTCCGTAGACGCCGTCGTCTGGGCAACAGCCGACCCCTCCGTCCCACCGCGCTCCGCCTCTCCCGCCGCCGCCGCCACCGCCGCCACCGCCGCCGCCGCCGCCGCCGCCGGCTCCACGCTGCAGACGGGGTCGGACGGGAGCCCGTGGCGGCCCGTTCTGGACGGCCTCCGGTGTCTCGACCTCTGGGGGGGCTCGCCGGCGCCGGGGCCGTGGTTGCCCTGGGCGACGCGGAGGGGGCTGCGCGTGTCGTCGGACGAGGTGTGGGCCGCCCGCGAGGGGTGGCTGGAGCGCCGCGCGGCCGGGGGCTGGCGGGCCGGGGAGCACTCGGCGCTGAGGGTCTCGTCGTCTGGAGGCACAGAGCCGAGCGCTTTTTAAACGTTTGCTTTCCTGATAAGGTCGCGCTGCGTTCGAGACAGCCCGGAACTCGGAAGTTTCGGCGCCGAGATTCCGATCTTCCGACATCACTGCGTTCACTCCGAGCAGCGAGTTGTCTTGAACGCAGCGTCGCTCAGGTCCATCAGAACGCCATCATTGTCTTTAGTTTCATTGACTAATGACTAACTGCTAACAAAGTCTTTTTTGCACAGTGAAGCCGTGACAACCACATCAACGTTTTGGGGGACACTCATGTGTTCATCCTCAGTGTACCTCATTTCCTCTGTGTCATCCGGAGCGGTACAGACCTGGGTGTATGGACGACGTGATCTCGAAGCGGAACTGGAGCTGGCCGGTGACGTGCTCATTGGGTAGTCTGCGCCCCAGAGTGTAGTGCACCATCCTATCCCTGAAGAGCAGAAGGACGTTCAGATGAGAAGCTCATTTGCATTGACGTGGAGACACACGTACTGTTGACATGGCTGGCATCACAGAACCAGCACATTGCATATATAAATTGTTAATTTGTATATTTATGCAAATTGAAGTGGTTTCCTTCTTTCAGCAATGGCTTTTAAGAGCTGCAGCTGTGTAGTTGTACATTTGAAATGTAAATGAGCACCCTTTTCACACGACAAGTGAGAACACTTAGTCCCCCTGTGATGTTGAAAAGGAAGGAAATCATTTTGTCAAATAAAAAACAAGTACATCCGCTCAGATGTGCATACATTCTACCAATCTCTAGCAACTAATGTAGTCCCTGAGGAATGTTTTCATCCCTGTGCCCTCTGCCCCCCCCCCACACTGCCCTACACTAACACGGTAAAGGGACAGACGGTCGCCTTGGTTCCAAATAGTTCCAGATTAAACAGTAAACCACCTCCTCCTACCCGATGGCGTGTTTCTCCAACAGCCTCTGGACCGGCATTGAAAGCTTGCCCAGGAAACGCTTGAAGATGGGTCGGCTTTTAGCAAACTTATCCTTTACTTCTATTTCCAGAACGTCTGTCGGCAGCGAGACGAAGCTGAAGCGCTGCGGTGACAGACGGACGTGGAGGGAGGGTGTCGAAGGATGAGAACAGAGCAGGAGGAGGAAGACAGTCAATAATTAATACCATGTCCTATACCACGTTCTATTTCATGTTCTATATCCTGTTCTATACCATGTTCTATACCACATTATATATCATGTTCTATATCCTGTTCTATACCACGTTATATATCATGTTCTATATCCTGTTCTATACCACGTTCTATATCATGTTCTATACCATGTCCTATACCACGTTCTATATCACATTCCATACCATGTTATATACCATGTTCTATACCATGTTATATATCATGTTCTATACTACTGCTGTTGTTTTATCTTGGCCAGGACACTTATATAAAAAGACTAAATTAGTAAAATAAAGTTTAAAAAACAGTTTAATAATGGTGTAAACATCAATCTAGCCGTAAACACCAATCAATCAATTAAAATTCACTTTTAAAGGCCTTTACTACACAATCGATTACGCAACTGGCCCCCCGATATATACAGGCGATCTGCTCTTGTGTATGCGCACGTGTGTGTGTGTGTGTGTGTGTGTGTGTGTGTGTGTGTGTGTGTGTGTGTGTGTGTGTGTGTGTGTGTGTGTGTGTGGCCTGTGTGCGTGTGCGTGTGCATGTGTGTGTGTGTGTGTGTGTTTGTGTGTGTGTGTGTGTGCGTGCATGCATGTGTGTGCGTGCGTGCACCTCTCTGTTCCAGCGGGGGTTGATGGTGCTGTACACGATGCCCGAGCGCTTGTCCTGGCCGTGGTGCGGCAGCGAGGGGAAGATGCTGTTCTTCCCCGGCTGGATGGAGATCTTCAGGTAGGGGTCCGGGCTGAAGAACATCCCCTTCTTCAGCCCCGCCGCGTTGAAGTCTTCACAAGATAAACACAAAAGGAGGCTCAGGTTGCAAAACTCTTCCAGGCTGCATAGTAATAGTGTCTGAAAAATGGCATCCAACTCAAAGACCAAGAAGGTGCTGTGTAATCTGTGTGATAGCAGGGCCAGTCTGGTGCACACTAAGTAATGATCGTCATGTTTGCGGGAGAACCTGTCAATCCCCGTCTCTTTGGCTGAGAAGAAATCTGTTCAAGCATTTGGGCCGAAGTGTGTGTGTGTGTTTGCGTTTGCGTGTGTGAGAGTGTGAGTGTGAGTGGGCGTGTACGCGCATGCATGTGTGTGTGTGTGTGTGTGTGCGTGCGAGTGCGCGTGTACCAACCAGACAAACAGAAGCTGATGAGTCTTCTCGAGCCCTGGACTGGGGGCGCCTCTTCAGTAGAGTTCTGCTTCAGCACCTGGAGGAGGAACGGACGAGATCTGCATGAGCCTACCGTGGAGCTCTACGAGAGCCGTCACACACGGATAAAATCTGATATAAGAGAGCTCGGCTTTTACACCTGTTTGGAAAAATACTCGGCCTGCGACATTAACTAGGTTTGGAAACATTATCGTGAAAATTAAACCTCGGCCACTAGCTGAGTGACAGGGCTAGGGCTGAACGATTAATCGAATCAAAGCGACATTGCGATGTACTGTTACAGGACGCGATTTGCGAATCGCAATGGCTGTGATAAAAAAAAAGAATACTGTTTTATTTTAGCTTTATTAAAAAGCGAGATGGACAGGAAGATATGGGGGAGAGGGGAGGACATGCAGCAAAGGACCCCGGGAGGGAATCGAACCCGGGTCGCTGCCATCAGGACATCACCCCAGTTTATTGGTTGACTGCTTCCAATGCTGTGTCGGTCATACCATAGAATGGTTTATCAGTTGTTGAGTGTATAAGAAAGGATAAGGAACTTCACTCATAATATTGTTTGAAATAATCGTAATTGGATTATTTCCCCATATCGTTCTGCCAGGCCCGCCGCTCCCTGTACGCAGAGTACGCAGAGTACGCAGAGTGTTCAGAGTACGCAGGGAACCAAGTACCTGGGGGGGGCACCACAAATTAAGGTTTGAAGAAAATAAAAATACTAATAATAAAATAATTACATTATTGAATTACAAAAATATATAAATTAGTTATGAAGAGGCCCACCGTTGTTTTTTCTTAATTGTATAACCCAGGGGTCTCAAACTCGCGGCCCGAGGGCCAATTGAGGCCCACAGGATGATATTTTGTGGCCCCCTACTTCACATCAAAGTTTAGTGTTAGTGCGGCCCCCACATTGTTGTCAAACGCACATTTTTGCTGAGTGTCTTGCCACACTTTTTTATAACTTGTGATAGGGTAACCAGATGTCCCGGTTTTGCCGGGACAGTCCCATTTTTGAGTTGCGTGTCCCGACAAAAGCCAAAGGATGCTAAAATGTCCCGGTTTCCACCAACCACTATGAAATGTCCCCTGTTGTCAGCGATTACATAGCCAACGTGATCTAGTGATAGCCCGATCATTAACTTAGATTGGGTCAGTTGTGCTCTTTTTTTCTGTGCAATATTTGATGCAGCCCAGCCTGACCCAGGCGCTACCTTCGGCGGCCCCCAGGTAAGTTGAGATTGAGACCCCTGGTATAACCTATCGCTCAGGGCCCCCCCCCCGCTCGGAAGTCCTGTCAGGGCACCATTTAATGTCGAGTCGCCCAGGGCACCCAAACGGCCAGCGCCGGCCCTGCGTTGGGCCCGAGGCGGGGCCATGCTTACCGGGGCGGTGGGGTTCTTCACCGTGACGGTGGGGGTCGTGGCCCTCAGCGCCCCGCTCAGACCGTGGAAGTACTTGAAGCAAACCTTCGTCTCGGCTGGAGGGAGGAACGGTTCAGTCGTTATTGAACCACTTGTAATAGCGTGAGAGACAGCACAATCGTCGGCACTCGCGTCGCTGTCACAGCTAGACGCATCCGTGTTAAACTGAACGCAGAATGTGGGAAGAAACGGATCATCTTCACAAGAACACATATTGAGGCGCATTGTTGACACACCTGCAAGCAGCTGAAAACGTACTGACACTTACTTTCTACAAAGTAGCTGTTGGCCTCGATCTTCCACACGATCTGGCCCTTATGCGATCCGTTCACCCCGCGGCTCTTGTAATCCAGAAAGTTTTCGGACAGCACCTCGTCTGCCGAAGAGACAGAAGGACGACAGCGTGGTCGGCGCACTGGGTTTTCCATAGGGAGGAGGTTTTTACAATCGAAAATCCATGGAATTGTGTACAATATCAATACAACATCTGCTTAAACGCCATCCCTCAGGTGGAGGACTGCAGCCCAGGTCCACGTCGCCATGGAGGCGTGTCTTATTCATAACAATATGAACGACGGTGCATAAAGATAAAGACGGCCACATTGCTTCTCATGCTAGTTCATTTACGGTGAAAGGCATTACCGAGTGTTCTGCCAGGACTAGGATTTCCGTAGGATGCACAGAGAATTAAAAAGCTTTTCACACAACCTTGTGATTATAGCTTTAAAGGGGTACAGTCACACTCTGCAGTTTTCTAATAATAGAGAGAAGTGCTTCTGACGTGTGTTGGGGAGAAAATCCTGTCTGCAACATAAACTCAGATTCAGGGAAAGCAACTTGGAAAAGTCTGACCTTTGACCTCATCGGTCCGGGGGTTCTCCGTTCGTCCAAAAGGACCAATGACGTCATCAGACCCACTTTTCCGAAATGTGTTTTGCAAAAAAACCGAGTTGATGCTGCAGACCGTGTGTTTGAAGTTAAATGAACTTATAATACTAAATAGCCAAGCCCAGCAGCCACCTCTATGGGTCTAAGCTGCTCACCGATCAGATACATGCCAATCCAGTCTCCAGCGTCCACCTCCTCCTTGATGTCCCAGATGACGTGGACGTCCTGGGGTTGGCCGATGGTGTAGTGGGAGGAGCTAGTGGTGAGCGTGGAGCGGCAGTAGGACGTCACCAGGTCCGTGTCGCTGGTAGACCGAGGAGCGGTGCCCATTTCCTTCAGACAGATCCGTGCATGTGTCCGTTGTAACAAACACTTCATACACATGTGGAATGTGAAAATATGGGCTCTCAACCATCTCAGAGGGTTTATACGTTGGAGCACATTACAAATGATCCCCACTGGATACACGCACACACACACATACGGGTTTGCACAACATCAATGGTCTGCACAATCTGTGTCTGTGTGTGTGTGTGTTGCATTGTTTTTCTGTGTGTGTCTCTGTGTGTGTTTCCCTGTGTGTGACTCTTTGTGTGTGTGCCTCTGTGTATGTGTGTGTCTCTCTGTATTCTTTGTGTGTCTCTGTGTGTGCGTTTCTCTGTGTGTCTCTCTATGCGTCTGGGACTATGTATGCGTCTCTCTATCTTTGTCTCGCTGTGTGTCTCTCTATCTTTGTTTTTTCTCTGTGTGTGTCTCTGTGTGTGGGTCTCTGTATGTGTGTGTCTCTCTGTGTATTCTTTGTGTGTCTCTGTGCGTGTGTCTCTGTGTATTCTTTGTGTGTCTCTGTGTGTGCGTTTCTCTGTGTGTCTCTCTATGCGTCTGGGACTATGTGTGTGTCTCTCTATCTTTGTGTCTCTCTGTGTGTATCTCTGTGTGTGTCTCTCTGTGTGTGTGTGTGTCTCTCTGTGTGTGTCTCGGTGTGTGTGTCTCCTCCTCGTGACCTACCTGCTGTAGACAGTTGTAATTATGTGTGTGTGTGTGTGTGTGTGTGTGTGTGTGTGTGTGTGTGTGTGTGTGTGTGTGTGTGTGTGTGTGTGTGTGTGTGTGTGTGTGTGTGTGTGTGTGTGTGTGTGTGTGTGTGTGTGTGCGCGCGTGCGTGCGTGCGTGCGTGCGTGTGTGTGTGTGTGTGCGTGTGTGTGTACCTGCTGGAGGCAGTGCCGTAGCTCCATGTGGTGGAGCTGCTCCGGGTTGAGGCTGTGCCGTACCGGGTCTTTCTTCCCGCGCCGCCGGCTGCGGGACGGGCGAGAGGAGGACGCCATGGCGACGGCCGGCGCTCAGAGGAGGACTCTGCAGGGACGACAGCGGAGAGAGCGCCACAACATGATAACGTCTGAGGGGAAGGTTTTAAAGTGTGATAAAAGATGATCAAAATAGAAAAAGCCGACTCATAATTAAAATGTATGTCATATAATCTTGTTATAGCCAGCATAACATCCTGTACACAAGATTAGTATCATGTGATATCACGTACACACAACAATAACAAATACGGCAAATGAAAGTACACTTGAAAGTACAACCTCAAAAGGTTGTGCCTAAAATATATATGCAGTGTTTGCAGTGGCACAATACACCGGGCAGCATGCTAAACAGGTGGTGGGCTTCAACGCCGGCCATAAATCGTGAGGCGCGGTCTACAACAAGCAGGTGCTGTAGCGAGCGGGCGTGCCACAGCGCATGCAGGAAAGGAGAGGGAGCTCTTACAGGGGGGTCTGTAAATGAAGAAGAAGGGGAGAGGAGAGCACATCTAAACAGGAAGAAGAAGAAGAAGAGGAAGAAGAAGAAGAAGAAGAAGAAGAGGAAGAGGAAGAAGAAGAAGAAGAAGAAGAAGAAGAAAAAAAGAACATGAAAAGACGGTCCAGGGAGGCGAGGGAGTTGTAAAAGATGCAGCAGGGAGGGCTGAGTCACGACGAGGTGGGACGGGGGGACAGCGGCCAACGCAGGCAGACGCAACGCGGACAGTCTGCAGTGTGGTGAAGGTGCTGTGTTTAATGAAGGCTGCTGGTTTACTGCCCCGGTGTGCTTTGGACGGGGAAAGGCAGGAAGTGAGAATGGCTCGAGGAGGATGTTAGGAACCGATCGTAATGAATTGTTAATACCGGCGTGCTAACACGATTTATGATCGCACATTCTGAAAATCATTTAGCACCTCAAGAAGCATGCAAATTCAACCGTCCATTGTAGTCGTTTTTCTCTCACTATATATTACTTTTTTAATAATTTAGCAGACGATGCACTTCATTATCGAGAAGGTTGTGGTTAGGGAATCCTGCTCGATGATGCCGTCACGTAGACTGTGTGGACATTGGGGATCGAACGCAGAACCTATCGGCTTGGAGTCAAACACCTTGACTACTACTCTAACCTGTCCATACATAAATAGGTTCCAGTGAAGTGTATGAAATAAAAGGAAGAGCAGGCCTGTGCCAGTGGCCATGGCTGTCTGCCATAGGCCCCGTTCTAGGCTGATTTATTAAGCATGTTTACATTGTCTACGTTCTACCGAAACACCATATCCATTATCCTGCATCCTATAAGCAGTGAACAGTCCCTGGAACGACCAGAATAAGAACATGACAAGAAAAACCAAAACAAAGACATGGACAATAAAATTTTGGACAAAGAACTTGACAGAGCAATACCCGAAACAGCCATGTGACTGAAACGGATATCGCTCAAATGACCCGCCCGGACATTTGCAAATACACACAAATCCTAGTCCCTGGTTCCAGCCTGCGTTTAGGTGTGAGGTGTGACCGGGTTGGCCCCATGCAGAGGGGCCTCGTCGGGCCACAGCCTCCTGCTCCACAGAGCGCCAGCTGAGCCCGGTCTGCTGCTGAGTTCACACTCTATAATTCATCCCTCAGCACCTCGGACCTCGTTAAACAGACTCCCGACCGGTTTGAGTGATGCCTCGGACTGGCTTCATATACGTGGGTACATGTGTGTGTGGGTGTTACAGACACACAATTGTTGAGGTGTTTTGACAATTTGAGCAATACACATTTGGGAAGGGCCAAGGAGGTCTCACCAAGAGACATGTTTGTCGATACACACTTAGGATTAGCATTATTAAAACCACGAGAGCAAAATGATTAATGAGCTCATTCACTTGTACTTGTGCTGGGACTCATGCTGGGCGGTAGTCCATAGTTCCCAGAGCCTCTTGTTAGTTTGTATTCATGTCAATGTCACCATAAGACATTCCAACAAGAGGACTTCACAGAACTCAGTTCAAGTCTCCCCGAAGAAATAAACACAATGAAAGATAATGACAGCCATGGGCTGAACATATTGAAATAAACGTTGAAATAAACCTATTTCCTCGATAGAGAGAGATGTGATATGAATCCATGGTACAAAAACATGATCTCATGATAGAGAAACTTATTTGTTGTATAGAATTTGACGAAAAAAAAATATATACAATTGTGATATAAAAGTGCATACATGTGCTATTTGTAAATGATTGTTTTGTGCCATATGCTAGTAAAGAACTCATTGTATTGAGAAAAACACATAACACTAAATATAGCTTCGAGCATGTTTGGACCACATATGCATTTCTTCAGTGGAGCTACTTGACCATTGCACTGCAATTAATCTGGTCAGTAACCACAGAATGTAGTATATTTTTCCTATTTTGAAATTTATTCAGTGTAGCCAACATGTCAGACTGTGGTGATATGCTGGTACACAGATCATGATCCCGTCATGGCAGAAGGACAATCAGGCCAGGCGACCATACGGGCGGCAGAGGGAGCGAGCATCTTCGACCCGGGCAGCAGTCTTGGTGGTACCCAAGGAAACAGGATATGCCCCGTGTCTGTACGTGTCAGCGTTTTACACACACACACTTGAGCACAGGCTGAACAGCGAGTTTACTGATGGCGGTGGGAATGACACACTATTGGACATACAAGATAAACGAAACGTCAATTCTAGGCCCTGGGCGTACATGTGCCGATGTTGACATTTGCAATAGCCTTCTTACCTGGGTCAGAAATGACAACTGATGGATTGTGAGCTCCACAGCTATATCATCCACAGCACATGTTTACCCACTCCGTGGGGCGGCGACGGGTCGACGGGAAGTCGTCTGCATATCTCAACGTTCATTTAGCCTATTAGGCAGTCTGTGGCATCGGGGGACCTGAACCATTCGTGGCCTATGCTATGGTCAATAGGCGACCAAAATTCATCTCAGCATCTTTAACCTGACAAAGCAAGGAAAAATAAAGAGGCGAGTTCCGGAAGAGCATTTCAAAGTAAAGCAATCTGCCGCGTCAATCGCTCTAACCGTAGTAATATCCAATTACTTTCAGTCTTGTGAAGGAATATTTGTTATTTATCATTCGACCGAAAACTAACCTAGCGTAATATTTTACAATATAAATGCACCATTGTCTATACAGCGGACTGTACCCTGGCCTTGTTTTTCTGCAATATAAATAACGTTACTACTCAAATAAAGGGTCCACATAAGAGGGCACATTATTTTTGGGAGGATAGTTTTAACATTTAGTTAAGATGTTGGTGTTTGTTAAACTAGAGGTAAGTTATTACCGACTCAATTTCGTAACCCCGAACTAAAGTTCCAATTTGGATCCTTTTATTTTGAAGGTCACATTTTGGAAATGACGGCTTTGTTCAAAGCCTTTCTGTTTTACTTGACACGGGGGACAGGGCTCTTCCCCGCAGCATCACCATCTTCCTCGAATCAGGGATCGTTTTCGTTCAAAGATCAAGTCAGCTGTTGTCTCATTCCGGATGCTGAATTTAATTACGGCAAAGATTCTACCGCAAATACGTAAATCGTGCGTCTTAAACGTAAACAGTGTTGTTGTTATCGTTTGGTTTGTTGTCTCTGTGTCCCACATTGAAGAGATTATTCAGCATTGATGTTAATAGGCGTGGCAGCGACACATTGTCCATAAAGTGGGACGGATGAAATCCGGTTTGACATATCAACGATAAAACCTGAATGATAACCTCATCAAAGCAGCACAAATTACGTTTTGATACAATCTTGTGTTTACACTAGTCTTGAGACTGTTGCATTAAAAAACATTTAATATAGTCCCTTTAGATTTACATCAATTTATATTTTACAAGGCCACTCAGTTCAAACACTGCCCCCAGGGTCACAAGTCAAATGCAATCATTAATGATGAGATGGGGACATCCATCCAATTGTTCATAGGTTGAACGTGTGCCTGCTCTTCCTCTGAGTCGTGGAAGAAGAAGAAGATGATCGTCGAGTATCTCTCTTTCCCCACAGACGCAATAGAGGTGGTATTCCAGTCAGCAGTCATTAAGCATGTGCTTTGACGTTTAATAATTATTGTATCAACACTTCTCTGCATGACGTGGGCTTCACAGCGCGTCATCGAGACCATTTGCTCTGGTCCAGATCCACGTCGTACTCCCGTGTCTCTGCCTGGTGCTCTACGGGGACAGAGGGCTGCTCCGGGCCGGTTAACAAATCAAAAGTCCGTCCTTCCCTGAGCTGCAGCGTGGCCAGCTTCAGCTGCCATCTGTAGGGAAGCCAACATGAGCACAAAATATTACTTTATTCGTTCCAAAAACGGTGATAGGTAGATATGGTCTGATTTACGTACCCATTATCAATGACAGAAATATAAAATCATATTTTACCCATTTGTAGCAGGATCTTTGGATGCAATTGTATACAGATATCCTCCAGTTTTTGATCCCGTCACAGGGATCTTCACCTGCAACACCCGACAGTTAAATCAAATCATCCCAGCAAGAACATCAAACATAAATATTACCACATGGTTATTTAAAGAATGTCCAGGTTTAGCTCCAGGAAAAAATACTCTATCGTGATGTGTGTCGTTAGATTTTGTTCCTATCCCCCGTGGCCGATCGTGGAGAGATCCCAGTCGGTAACTCGGTCATTGTACCTTGGCGATGTTCTGGTCGATGCGGTTATCTTTGTCCGACAGGTGGATGTTGTGGACCTTCAGAGGGGGCGCCCCTAGTCCTTCCATCGCCTCGGGGTGGTTCTCCAGGCGTTCCACAGCCAAGCGATGGTATTCAGATTTGGCAAAGTTCTCTGATTATGATCACAGACATATGCAGAACAAGAGGATTACATTATTCATGTGTTTTCCTCATTGTTATGCTCTGTTGTGTCACCCACCCGCTGTGTTTATTGTGATGCCATCGCACATCGGTCGGCCAAAACCCAAACAGCGATATGAGCCATTGCTGTGCTTTGATTCACTACGCTATTTTGAAATGGGCCCAAAACACATGAGTAACATTTCTATGAACATTGATGACCACTTCTATCTAGTGTGGATTCATCAATCATTTTCGATAAATGCACTTGAAAAACACGTAAATAAAATAAAATAACTCTTCCATGCAATATTTATGATGCATATACAATAAGCTGGATCGGTTGGGTTCTCACTGCAAAGCAGTGAGAATTAAGGCATGTGCATGGTACACGTACACGTACACCACACACACACACACACACACACACACACACACACACACACACTTACTCTGCATCAGGTAGTACATGGTACAGATTCCGCCACCGGTCAAAACAGTGGTGAAGATCGTCAGCTGCTGCAGTTTATGCGTAGAAATTCTCATCACTGCAGTCTGTGGTTATACACTGGGAACATAGGTAGACACACATATCCGTTAGTGATGGGGGGGGTCAAACTAATACGGTATATTAAAAAATAATAAAATGCAGGCCTATTCCCAAACATCTCTGCAAACTGTACCTTACATATAAAAGTCAATTACATTCCGCCGATTGGCTACAAAATAATGACGCCTAAAAGCTTCAAGTCATTATGGTGTGAAATGCATTAATGTCGTTTGCTGTCATGATAAAATGAACCATTTCAATGTGTTTAGAAAAGCATATTGGAAATGTTATCAATTCAGTAGGACTGAAATGGATGTCAGTATTTCTGCAACCTGCAAGATGCCGCAGTTTACTCCATACAACTTCTGAACGTATGCCCAAGTTGTCAAAGAACTCGGACCCATCCATGTCGTGTCACATTATGTATGTTGTGCTGGCCTCCACGTGCCTCAGTAGGTCAACGCAACCATTATGAATGCATTTTAACCAAATTGGTGCCGCACGATTCAACATTGCGCAAGAGTTGCAAAGATTGAAACCACTAATGAAGTAACGTTTAGAGGTCTTTAGTAATAGTGCTCTGCTATGAGGGCAGTAACATGTCATTACAAAAATCGTATAGGTAAATTAATTTACATCGGAAAGTACGTTTCTCAGTCATGCCGGACAAACCAAACAATATTGTTGATCGATAAAAGAAATGACTGACCTTAAAGGACGAGCACTAATCATCTCCCCCAAACAGCAACACTCGTGTTGTCAATCCACCCGGAAACGAATACAACAATTTCCGGTGAATTAGTTACTACAAAATAAAGGGGGGTATTTTTAAATGCCTAAGTATACCGTATATTTTTTATCTAATTTATACAGTATACCTGGGTGGTGTATGTTAAAGTATACTATTTTATATGCTGTGTGTCTGTGTGCGATAAAAAAAAAACATGCTTTTCTTGTTTGAATTAATTCAATTATTACAATTATGAATAATTTCATCAGATCAGAAAATGTTTGCTTTCCGATCCCCAAACCTCCCTTTACCTTCCTGGCGTCTCTGCTGGGTTGTTGCTGGGTTGTTTTTGTTAGTCAATGACTGTATGGGTGTTTTCTAATATAACTGAGAGTATAGCCACATTATATTACAGACAACGCCTATTGATTTTTTGGTTTGAATATTTGGTAAAGGCTCTTTTTTATGGACACAGGATCAGTTCTATACATATTTTAACATGCAACTGATTTTCATTGATTCAATTAAATGACACACATTCCTAAAACTCACTCAAGGCAACACAGAGGATGGTTAGATGCCCTAACTCACCATCATTATAAAAGGCCACCAACTTAAAAAAAAAACTAATAAGTAGGCCTAACCAAAATCATGGATTCACTGCGTTCAATATAGAGTGGCGAAGTCACGCCTCTTCCGGTAGGGCTCATGGGACCTATGAGATCGAAAAATATGAATGGGTGTCAATGGAGAGAAAATAATTATTTTCTGGTCCCGGTCTTTATATGCCCTGGATTACACATATGTTGTTTGTGGATTTAAAGGATAATTTTTCATCCCTACAAGTACACAATATAATTTACAAATATAAATTGATTTCACAAAACATTTAGGATTGCAGACATCGACCTAGCAAAAGTTGTGTTTTGATTTCCGATAGAATATTGGTTTTAGGATCTGTATTAAGATGTCTTTCAGCAATACTGAAGCATCATGGAGCATTGTCAGTGTTTCATCCCAATTTAGAATAATATCAAGAGATTATGGCATATTGAAAGCATCACGATGGTTCCATTGAAAATATTCTGAAGAACTATCTTGACTTGATTTAACATTTAATATATTTAAATTCTTGATCAAAAAGCGTGTTTGGTTGGTAGGTAGGTCGTCATGTCAGATGGGACACATATTTATCGGTTTGTTATAAACGTTGAGCCAACCTTGGAGGAGTACGGCACCTTTAAAGGCTTCTAAAGGCCAATGCATTAAATCAGCCGACAAACAAATCCTTCTCCCACCTGCCAAGTAAAACAAACCCACTTATTCAACAAAATTACAAAATTAACCGTTCCTAACAACACATGAAATCAATGCCAATCTTTGCTCGGCTGTTCGGTGAAGTGTGCTGCTGCTGCCTCCTGATGATAAAATGCAGTTCGAAACTGAACCTTTTGTTTTAAAGGTTGGCACACTGGTGGTGAGGTACAGTTACAATCACTCCTCCGCATTCCCTCGTTGCTTTGCAGGGGCCAAGTTGGCTCGACGCACGGAACGGCATTATTATTATTCTCCGTTTTTTTCATGAGCCTGACCTCATGTTTGGAGCCCTTTGGTATCTAAATAAGGCAAGGACTTTACTCGGGCTGTCACACAGAGAACAGAGAACATGAAAAAGGAAAAAGCAGCTTACAATAGCTTTTTAATAGCTTGTAAAATTGTCGTTGTGTGCACCAATGTAAATTAAGAGGAACCAGGTTTGATGTTCCAAGCAACCTCAACCTGATAGATCGGGCAAAGGACAACATGAGCCATGTTGTAAGTGAACAACAAATTATGTAAGTGCATATGTTAGTTGATAACCTATGAAAGAAAAACATGAGACGGATGTTACAGCGTTTTTAAGTGAAGAGTTATAGGACACATCAGGAAAAATAGGATGCACATAAAAACCCATTGTTTGTTGTCTCGGTTTCAGTTAAATTTAATGGCAACTGATTTGGGTCGTCTATGGATAAGTTGAAATGGCTATTGTCCCTTCTAGAAATATAAATGTCACTTATAGGCTACATTTGACCGATATGATTGAGTTACAATGTGAAATAGGCCTATAGCACTGCAAACTTCCTGAAGAGTTTTTGGGTGTCAAACATAAATAGCAAGAAATCATTAGCAAAATAGTTCTAAATCCTATTTATTTAAAACGATTGTTCAACATTAAATCTACTTTACATGCAGAACTGCAAAGATGACTTGGTAGGCTAATTGAGGCCAAAGAGAAAAAGGGGGTGGGGGTCTCCTCAGTTCCACATCAGAGGATACATCTTTCATCAGAAATCTCTGATAAAGTTGAATGCCGAGGTCCAAGAGACGAGACAGCCTATTTTATTTTGCGCATCTGATCATAAACCTTTAAATGAGAAACATGTATTTTTTGTGCGCTATATTCTTGCTGGCCACAGCTTCACCGCCCGAAGCAAAAACACTGGCTTTAAACTCAGATATAGATTCATTTCTTGCAAGCAACCTCACCGTTTTCAACGCGAATAAACCAAGAGTGTCGCAGACGCCAATCAGGGCTCGAAGGAAACGCTACATAACGCAGATCGATATGGTTGAAATCCTGGATTATCATAACCAAGTCAGAGCCAACGTCTTTCCACCTGCAGCAAATATGGAATATATGGTAAGAAAATCTATCTGTACATTTCGAGTTTGCAGTTCTGAACTTACAAATGGGCACAAAATGTTGCAACACTTAAACAACTTTTACAATAGATTTTGTGAGAAGCGCACAATTCAACTCTATACAATTATTCACAATTTAACCAGTGGGTGGCAGCATAGAACAAGTTGGCTCTTGCATGTGGTCCAAAACCGAAATTTTGCTTCAAGAGCATTTGTTCTGCAGACAATCGGGTGAATTGCTGTTGTGCTTGGACCTGCATTGAATCCAATAAAGTCGAAGTAGACCTATAAATTATGACAGGTCCAGCCAGGTCCCCCTCTATTTTCGTGGTAGGCCTGTATACGCCTCTTGCCATCCCCACCATGGTCAAGAATCAAGATGACTCGTCCTCACAAACCTTTCCAGTCTTCCATCCCGGTATCCATCAGGGATGGTGTAATCCTGAGGTCACCCTGACATAATGCCCTTCTGCAGGAGAAAACCACTTAGATCAGATGGCACATGTCTCTCGCTCCCTCCTCCCGCAATGGCTAGCTGCCCGGGCCGATAACAGCAGTCAGCGGTGAGGTTTATTGTAGAAGCAGCAGCGATATTTATACGTGTGAGTGATCCAGTTTCGCCGCACCTAGATACCTTACGATTGCAGGAATGCTTGCGTGTTTCAGCCAAATATTTTTGTATTTTCGTTCCTATGATTATTGGTGAGTTTGTTAAACAAAAACAGTTCATATGCAATGTTTTGAGATCTGCACTATGACCTTGGCGACCAACAGGTGTGGGACAACGATCTGGCCAGGACAGCCGAAGCCTGGGCTGCCACCTGCTGGTGGGATCACGGACCCGCTTATCTGCTCCAGTTCTACGGGCAGAACCTGTCGGTCAGGACCGGGCGGTGAGTAGCCCAGCATACAGGGCCTCGCCCGGACGGGTTCAGTGGGGGTGACCCAGAATAAAATCGGAACACAGAATGAGAATAAAAAATGTAATGGAAGTTGCAGAAAATTTACTTTGAGCAAATGTGCTCAAATAATGATTGAACGCGAAACAAATTTCTGTTTGATTTTGATTGGCTAGTTCAAAGCCTATCAAACTGCCAGATTAAGTAAGGGTTGTACCTTGGGGTCAAATTGTGTGTGTGTGTGTGTGTGTGTGTGTGTGTGTGTGTGTGTGTGTGTGTGTGTGTGTGTGTGTGTGTGTGTGTGTGTTTGTGTGTACGTGTGCGTGTGTGTGCGTGTGTGTGTGTGTGTGCGTGTGCGTGTGTGTGTGTGCATGTGCGTGAGTAGTCCTTAACATACACAGATGAACAAAGCCGGCTCGCACAAACTCTGTCACCGCCTCTTCTCCACCAGCTACACCTCCATCGTGCAGCTGGTGGAGCCCTGGTTCGATGAGGTGAAGGACTACGCCTTCCCCTACCCCGGCCTCTGCAACCCGGCCTGCCCCCTGCTCTGTTATGGCCCCATGTGCACCCACTACACTCAGGTACTTCCTCCCGCTGTTTGTGTGAGTTTGCTTTTAAATCCACGCATTTCCCAGCATTGTTCATTTCAGGGGCAGGATGGTCCTGTGATGTTCCAATGGGCTGAATGTGGCGACCCTACAACTGGCTATGTCTTTTAGAGGTCCTGTGACATGCCACCAGGTGTGGTGTGATTAGCCGTTACAAGCCGTTTTGGAAATCTGCCCCTTATGACATCACAGGTGGGCGTGTCCACCTAGATGCGTGCTGGATAGATCAGTCTACCAGCCTACCCAGCGCACGTTGCTCATCTATCCAGCACAGATCTAGGTGGACACGCCCATCTGTGATGTCATAAGGGGCCGATTTCCAAAACGGCTTGTAACGGCTAATGGGTCCTTTAACTGATATGGGGGGGGGGGGGGGGGGGGGATTTTCCCCTTCTGAGTTGCATGCACCTAATATTTGTACAAATATTCAATATTTGTAAAATGGGCCATAAATCATCTGTAGTTCAATTGAGTCGTTTTATGGAGTATGCTGGAGGCACAGTATTAAATTAAAATGGTATTTGAAAGTTTGATATATGCAAAAAAAAACAACATAAACCTTTTGTCTGTCTGTATGCAGTGGCAGCAAACACACAGGGAGATTCCAGAGTTTTCACTTGTTGTTAAAATACAACGCATCTACTTAATAGAGATGTCCTCATCATCATGGCATTATAATGAGGAGGAGTGTCTTTTCCTTCCATGGAGATGGTGTGGGCGACCACCAACAGGGTGGGCTGTGCTGTGCAGACCTGCGCTAACATGCTAGTGTGGGGAGCTCTGTGGAGAGAAGCTACCTACCTGGTCTGCAACTACTCACCAAAGTAGGTGGGATGACTGCTTTCAGCTTCTCCTGTATACCACCCGCCATGAGATCATGACATGGCACGCTCCATGAGATCATGACATGGCACGCTCCATGAGATCATGACATGGCACGCTCCATGAGATCATGACATGGCCCGCTCCATGAGATCATGACATGGCACGCTCCATGAGATCATGACATGGCACGCTCCATGAGATCATGACATGGCACCCGCCATGAGATCATGACATGGCACGCTCCATGAGATCATGACATGGCACGCTCCATGAGATCATGACATGGCACGCTCCATGAGATCATGACATGGCACGCTCCATGAGATCATGACATGGCACGCTCCATGAGATCATGACATGGCACGCTCCATGAGATCATGACATGGCACGCTCCATGAGATCATGACATGGCACCCGCCATGAGATCATGACATGGCACCCGCCATGAGATCATGACATGGCACGCTCCATGAGATCATGACATGGCACCCGCCATGAGATCATGACATGGCACGCTCCATGAGATCATGACATGGCACGCTCCATGAGATCATGACATGGCACGCTCCATGAGATCATGACATGGCACGCTCCATGAGATCATGACATGGCACGCTCCATGAGATCATGACATGGCACGCTCCATGAGATCATGACATGGCACGCTCCATGAGATCATGACATGGCACGCTCCATGAGATCATGACATGGCACGCTCCATGAGATCATGACATGGCACGCTCCATGAGATCATGACATGGCACGCTCCATGAGATCATGACATGGCACGCTCCATGAGATCATGACATGGCACGCTCCATGAGATCATGACATGGCACCCGCCATGAGATCATGACATGGCGCGCTCCATGAGATCATGACATGGCGCGCTCCATGAGATCATGACATGGCACGCTCCATGAGATCATGACATGGCACGCTCCATGAGATCATGACATGGCACGCTCCATGAGATCATGACATGGCACGCTCCATGAGATCATGACATGGCACGCTCCATGAGATCATGACATGGCACGCTCCATGAGATCATGACATGGCACGCTCCATGAGATCATGACATGGCACGCTCCATGAGATCATGACATGGCACGCTCCATGAGATCATGACATGGCACGCTCCATGAGATCATGACATGGCACGCTCCATGAGATCATGACATGGCACGCTCCATGAGATCATGACATGGCACGCTCCATGAGATCATGACATGGCACGCTCCATGAGATCATGACATGGCACGCTCCATGAGATCATGACATGGCACGCTCCATGAGATCATGACATGGCACGCTCCATGAGATCATGACATGGCACGCTCCATGAGATCATGACATGGCACGCTCCATGAGATCATGACATGGCACGCTCCATGAGATCATGACATGGCACGCTCCATGAGATCATGACATGGCACGCTCCATGAGATCATGACATGGCACGCTCCATGAGATCATGACATGGCACGCTCCATGAGATCATGACATGGCACGCTCCATGAGATCATGACATGGCACGCTCCATGAGATCATGACATGGCACGCTCCATGAGATCATGACATGGCACGCTCCATGATGTGAAGGAATTCTGATGACCAACCCTGATTGATTGAGTTAGAGTCAATCAATCAGGGTTGTGTAATATAAATGGTTACACACACACACACACACACACACACACACACACACACACACACACACACACACACACACACACACACACACACACACACACACACACACCCACACACACGCACACACACACGCACATACATGCATACATACATGCTTAATACTTACATACATACACCGACTAAATTGGCTTTTTCTTAAAAATGAATGAATAAATGGCATTGTGTTGTTTCCCATTTAGGGGGAACTGGGTCGGAGAAGCCCCGTACCGTGTGGGGGTCCCCTGCTCCTCCTGTCCCCCTGGTTACGGGGGTTCCTGCAGAAACAACATGTGCTCCCCTCCGGCCCAGTCCAACTTCATGCACTGGTTCAAGTGAGGCAGGGACCCCCCGGTGATGGGGAAGAGGGGACGCTGTAGCTCCTCAGGCTAGCTTAGACTGAGTCAGATATAAGGCATGCATATTGGGCTGCTATTATGTTATGTAGCCAGAGAGGTGGAACGGGTTTTAGTGTTCAATGAATTTATAGTGGATTATACATGTCATGCTTGGGTTAAGCTATTACATCAAGCAATTGATGTAAGCCTACCAAAGTCGATGTACTTTAAATCGATCAATAACATCAAGTTATTGTGTAACTATTGTGTCGGCATGAGGTTTGAAAATATTATTAATATTTCATTATGATAGACCAATGAAAATAACGTGTGGATTAGGTTTACTTAACTAATATCCAGATTAACATCAATCATAGAACGTGATTTAAAGTTAAAGTCCTAAAGCATCCATCAAAGGTTTGGTGAAATTGCATTGCAAGTGATTTCAATTTATCCTTATTTACCAGAGTCACAACAGTTATAGTTTGTTTAATGTAATTTTTCACAGACAACATTTTGACATTCAAGACCTTTTAAAATAAAAATGTGAGATGAAAAAGCAAAAGGCTGTTGGGTCTTCTTTGATTAACAATGAATTGCCTAGTGCCAACGTGATTTGAATGTTCTATAGCTTGTGTCCATGCTAAATGTGTTATCTTCACTAGTGTAATCTACTAACGGCAGACCCATAATTAGTGTAATGAGCGACACCTGTGTTTTTCCTACGATGAAGCGGTGAAATCTCTCCGTTCAGTCCAAACCGCCTTCATCCCCATTCAATCTGTGGTGATACCGTACTTCTACCAGGTGATGGCAGTATTTCTCTATTTGACCCGAGAAACTAGTTAAAGCAGGAATGAAGGACATGCGCCTACATTGAGGAGCTAAAATGCTAAAGTCCAGAACACGACACGACATTCAACATGCGGAAGATAATTAGTCATCAAAAAGACAAAAGGAAGACCAAACTCTGTAAGTAAGAAGTAAGAAAGTTAGCAATGTCATGACTCATGCTCAGGGCAAATAATCACCGGAAATACTATGGCAACTTATGCATTTACATTAAGGGCATTTAGCAGACGCTTTTATCCAAAGTGACTTAGGCCTACAATAAGTACATTTAACTAATAGGCTATTATATTATAAGATATCAATGTGTCTGCTCTCACGCATGCTTCATAAACAATATTCTCTTCGAAAATAACGTAATGAGCTCCTTAGCAAACCCTGTTTTACACTTTGTATGTGCCCCAAATAAATAGGTATCATCCCCTTTTAAAAAATAAGAACGTATTCCTTCAATAATAATGTGTTAGATATGTTCTATAAAATCCTCTGTATTGAATATTTTGCTATTGGGTGTAGATTGGACAACAATGACACCATAGCTTTTAGGAGAGCTCCAGCCATGGCCTGAACGCTATGGACTTGCGAAAAGCCTTTTCCCTCTGGGCTTCAGGAATGGAGACAGAGAAGAAGGCACACAAGGACACTAGTTGCCTGTTGAATAATAGTGCCTTTTTCTTCCCTTGATGAGGGCTGAATCCCATTGGCTGAACTGAGGATTCTAGGATCGTTATGTATACTGCAGTTTAATATGCCAGTTTCATAGAATACAGTATCAATGTCATAGTAGAGAAAGATTTTGTGTGTAGTTACCTAGAGTATGGATTCTATACACATCTCAAGAGTTGGACAACACGTCAATATCACATCTCGCTCCAATAGATTGATTCTGTTATTTTTTTACCTCAGCTTTGCTGTTCAACGCACCGCTATGATGACCTCTCTCTGGTCAATACAGATCACCTTTGTTGAAGCTTTTAGTGGTTGGTCTTCTTTTATCACTTTCACAGGTTTGTCTTAGAAAATGAAGTGTGTGTGTGTGTGTGTGTGTGTGTGTGTGTGTGTGTGTGTGTGTGTGTGTGTGTGTGTGTGTGTGTGTGTGTGTGTGTGTGTGTGTGTGTGTGTGTGTGTGTGTGTGTGTGTGTGTGTGTGTGTGTGTGTGTGTCTGTCTGCTTGCTATGGGCATCAGCTGTGGCTGGCCAACCACCACCACCTCGTCTTGTCGTAGTCACCTCTTGTTCTTTGTTCTTGTCTTCACTTTTGTTAGGATTTTATACACCATTATACATTGTAAGCAGTACAATTATACAGTGTTTTGTGTTCTCTGCAAAATATTTATATTTTTAGTGTTGGAAAAAACATGCAGATCCTATAAACCCATTATGCTCTATAGCCTTATCTATACCTTTGTATTCCATTTGCTCGTTCTTTGCTTCCCATCTGGTAAACAAAGTTTGTCAAATTGTCTCTGCTCGGAGGCGTTAGTCAACTTATTAAACGGTTCTACAGACAGTTGTACTTCATAAGCTAAATGACTAGGATGTACCATTTAACTATATAATATGCCATCTTTATTCGCTTTTAGTTCCCTTTTTTCTGAGGAAAATAATTTGTTATGGGATTACAAATATAGCTGTAGGCAAAATCGTTCCATACCCATGGTGCTCGTTGGCTGGAAGATACTGCCGAAGCCCTCAACCATATGAAAGCACAATTTAAGTCATTATTGATTCTTATTGATTCCCAAATGAAACCGAACTGATAGCAACTCAATGGAGTGTATAACTTTAGTGTGCCCCAAGGTTTCACACTTGATTTCATATGTTTATTTGATTGTATATTGACATATCTCTCTGTGGGTCTTTTTCATGTTCTTTCAGTTTTATTTGCTGACAATGATGATATCCACTTTGGTGTTGATGTTCTCTCCCGCCTCTCGTGCAGACACCTTTCACTTCTCTGTTGAGTCCCAGCTTTCATCATCTCACTGATATGTCACGCTGCTAAATGATTTAATGAACATTAGCAGGTGTCAGCAGGTGCTCTACTTCCTGCGCACACTCTCGTACGAATGTGTGCAAACTACAATACTACACACACACACACACACACACACACACAGGTGTGTACACAAACACCTACGCACGCCCACACAAACCTGCAGCGACCCAGGCACTAGGATGGGCCGATTGCCAGATGACACATCAGGAGGCAGTCACGACTCACCACTATCAAAACTGACAAGATAATCTAAACCAGGAGGATTATGGGTATTTCATTGCGCTCATAACACAAAAGTGGTTAGAGTGAATTGCAGCCTGAAAGCTATAACAATGAGAGTGAGTGAGTATGCATGTTACTCAGAGGTTTGTCAAAAGGGTTTAGCTAATATTTATGTTTCATATTGCAAAGTATTTAACGTGGGGTGTGATTTTTGTTTCTAATACTAGCACAAAGATGGCAGTATGCGAGAAAGACATGCTATTGTTTTCGACATTAAAACAAAAATCCAACCTTTCACAGAGGTTAACATGCAATATATGTCAAAAATCAAGGTGCTGTTAAGTTTGCGAAGATTGTGAATGCTCCCTAGAAAAGTTCAGAAACTTTAAGTCATGAATTGGGAACTTTATTGAGTACCATCATGTTTTTGGACACTGCATGCAACAGAGTAGCCCTCTTCTGCTTCAGGTGAATTTGGCAAAACAAATTCATGCAACAATTTCTGGATGGATTAACCTAGGCCGTTGTTCATAGGGTGCGTCACCTCACCAGACGCTGTGAGATATGGCTTTCATGACAACCAATGGAAGCTCTTTCAAGAAACCAGCCCTATTCATTCGTCAATAGATGGTTAAACAACCATTTAGCAATGCTGTATCTCCATTCAAGGGCCATGCGACTGGGTGATTGCTGTCAAAGATTGGCCAGAGATGTCTCTCGGTTGGCTCTTATCTAAAATTGGTCATGATTGGCTATCGATATGCAAACTTTTGAGTGTTTAGCATCTGTAGCTTTGCTGTAGCTTCATCCCCCACATAGACAGTGTGATTTTTGTGGCTTATAGTTACTAAACAATATGTTTTAATCCAGAGATCCTATTTCCACAGCCATAGATCTAATGTGCGTGTGATTATAGATGCCTTGAAGATCTTTATAGGGTTAGTGCCGATGTTTTGGTCGAAGCATTCGCTCCACAGTGGCGTTGCTGAGGGCCCTTTGCTGATGGCTCCTGACGTTCCCCTTTGAACTTAAACCAAGTGTTAACCACATCCATACGAAGCTGGTTTCTAAAGGAAAGTCACCTTTTAATGTGTGTCTCCCTGCCCCCGTCCCCCCTCCTGGGTGACACAATGGCTCCCCAGAAGTCAGTTTGATTGAGTTTGATTGATTCCAGAGAATTCCTTTCACACCCCGTTCTGAGAGAACAGGAACTATTATTATCGAAGACATTTGATTGGATGCCGCTGTACACGCCAAACCCGCCATTACCAAGAAGAACCCTCCGGAAAGGCAGCCGTGCAGGTGGTGAAAGGGCCGCTGATTTCTGGCTGTTCACCTGACTGCCTTCACTGATGGCCTGTCTTTCTCTCTCCTGTCTCTCTGTAGCATCGCTGTGTGTGTCAGACGCCGTCGGCCTCTCCGAGCCAGTTATTTTTTTAAGGGCTTGTTAACATACTGATCAACGCATCATATTGCTGCCGCGGCTCACCTCATCCGACAAATCGTCTTAGACAACTGAGGTCCTGCTGGCCTCCTCATGCTGTTCCAGCCCAGGCCTATAGCGCTAACCTAGTCGGTAAGACTACATCATACTGTCCAGTTACAGTCTTAATCAGACAAGTATGAACGCCTCTTAAAATAATGCAACCGCAAGTAACTACACTTTGGTTAGGAGTAGGAAACCTCTACTCTGGGATTAGGGTTAGGGGTAAGGGTTGGGCAGTTTCATAACCTTATTCCATATAAAGTACACACTGTTTTATATTGTTACATTGCTTATTACATAATTCATTATACAATTTTGCAATCTTTTTGTGGTATTTAGTTTCCCTAGGACTGCTCCTTCATGGCTGTCCACCGTCCTTAGGCTGACCTTCTGCATCTCAATAGCCTCTTTACTCCAGAACTTAAAGGAACAAACACTCAGAGCCTGCCTCTAAAAATGCTCTCACCTTATTTTCATTCTGGGGCTGCGTGAAATCCTGTTAACGGCCCTTCAATACACCTTCAATAAGAGGAGGAGCGCAGTGTCGCATCAACGCTAAATCAATAAGGAGTATTGGGTAACCATATCAGCCAAACAGGTTGTGCATGCAATCCCATGTGTTTGATAGCACTTTAAAAGCATTAATAAAGTAGTATAGGGAATTTATTTGAATGAATCATTTGTGCAGCATTGTTCCACCATAACTTGGATTCACTACTACTAGTACAACCTAATTAATTAGAGTTCACGTTACATTTTGTGCTTTCCGTTAATTTCCTTGCTGTTCACTCTTTCTGCCTAAACGAACATCACCATTCAATCCCAGTCTTTTGGAATCCAGTGATATAAAAATACACATGATCACACACGCACGCACGCAAGCACACACACACACACACACACACACACACACACACACCCATTGTAAAGCATATCGGAATTAGCATATCGAGTGCTACATGCTGCACAGATGAAACAGCAGCTCCAGGACCGCCCAGCTCTCTCTATCGATGGCCGGTGGGCAGGCGGTGATCACCGAGCCCATCCTGCCACAGCACCCGCTCCACTCGGCGCTCCAAATAGCGCTGCTGAAGTAGCTAACCAGCCAAAGGTCGGCTGGTTGATACGGAGATGTGTGAGGGAGGCGCCACTCGAAGCCCTCGACCGCTGGGGGGCGCAGGCTGGGGTCACTCTGCTGTGACTCATCAAGGGGCTGATTGGACGACGTCCATAGGCGTCGATTACGGGGGGGACGGGGGGGACATGTCCCCCCCACTATTTGAAATACGAATTTTGTCCCCACCACTTTTAAAAATGTGCAAACCAATTGCGACTGAAAAAATCCCCACATACTCAACCGAATTCGTCGAGTCTAAAATCATGCGATAGGCGCGCACAAAGACATCATTTATTAGATAGACCTACCTAATAAACCGTTGGAACACACACGACCGGAACCCATAGCAACGCCGGTAAACAAACCCAGACTCCCGAGAAGCCCAATCCCTATGAGCTCCCCGCGCTACGGCCATCCGGAGGCGCACAGAGCTTTTTGCCATGATGTTATATATACAATTATATTATATGATATACTATTATATATAGAGCTCCGAGAGTCGCAAACGGCAACAATCACTTTCTCCTCCATGCTGCAGTTCACCCCGGACTGCACTGCACTGAGTTTGACGGTTGAACGCTGATTGGCTGTTACGTTACACATGTCACTCAGTGGCCACGCTGTTGAACGCTGATTGGCTGTCATCACGCGAAATTCGTGTCAAAGTTCAAATATTTCAACTCGAGCGAATTTGTCGCGCCACAAATCCTCGTGAACGCGCTCGCCTGTGCACGGCGAAAGTGTGGCGCGACAAATCAAAACAAATCCCAAAAATTCGCCCGATACGCGTCTATACGTTCACTTTGTATGGGATCTTGTTGCCCCGTCGCGTTTGGTGTGAACGCACTGGAGAAGTTTCAAGATAGACAGCCAAAATTGACATTTTTATTCAGAAAATAGCCGGTCCTTTTGCTTCCTGTAAAAAGCATGTTTGTGACACGATATGGATACATCATTTAGCCTGCATGTGTAGGGCCACATAAGGTAAGAAATTGGTTTACGTAAACTTTGCTGCTGGTTCTGTTTGCTCGTGATGACCTGGCCAAAGGTTACCCACGATCCTAAGCAATTGTGATCTGATTCTGGTTGGGGCTCCAGCTAGTATGCATTGTATAGATTGCAGCTAGTAGCAGCTACACACGGTGCGATTGCTATGCCAATGTGGTTATAGTTGTTTTGTCTGATTGAGATATGTGACGACTTGGAGCCTGGTAGGCCTATCCTGACATAAATATGTTCTCGCATAACCTGTGTGATTATCCTAAACTGTAGGGGATTTTATCTGCGGGCAATTTGCTAATGATGTTGCAATGAGTGAAGTCTACATTGGTCCTTCGCAAGTGTTTACTGGTGGTCAGGATTTGGCAGATGCAATTCTCCTCTGGGCGCTTTTTTTTTCTTTTTTTTAATGCAGCATAACATATGCTACCAGCAGCCCTTGCTCGTCTTCAAAAGGCTGATGCTCAGTACCTCGTTTCATTTCGTACCCCCTTTACAGTCTGGCATTGTTTGTCTGGTAAACTTTGTTGATGTCAAGATAAGTGTTAAATTGCCAACACTGTTCTTTGTCCTGTGTGTATTAGTATTACATATCCCGAGCCAATACCATGGTGTTTCCAACGCAGTTTTGCAAAACAAGCCAAAACACAAACTGTGTTTTCAACTTATTGTTCGAATAGGATTTTCAACACCTGACTATACACTGTAGAGCATATTGTAATGCAGCGTTGAATGGATGAATAGCTTACATAAGGGTACCCAGCACTTTTCAAACCACACTCAAGCTTATGGTTATTGTCCCCACCACTTCTAAAAACAAACTGACGCCCTTGACGACGTCCTTCGCGGTTTCGGGGAGAGGGGCGGGGTTTCACGTCTCCAGCAAAGGTCGTACTCTTTTTGACGTGAATTTATCGTTTTGTAGCCGTATTTTCAGAACTGTCAAAAATGTAACTGATTGAATGTGACTAATGACGGGATGTTAAAACATAAATTAAAACAAAGGGACATTGGCATGCGAATGGTGGTCAGTTTCTTGGAAATATGGCGTAACCCACAACCATGTTCACATAACCAGTTGGGGGTAAAATTAACATAGGGAAACCAACAAAACAAACAAAACTTAATTCAAGAAGTTTCTAAACATTTTCCAAGTTATACAATTGAGAAAAGACGGGAAAACTCCCTCAGAGGTAGATAAAACAACTCTCTTATAAAAAATATATGCTAATAATGAAACATAACATATTCATGTTTCATGCAACAATTATTCGAGGTATAGCTTAATAGTGCCCGGCACTAATTCACCACGAACATAACACAAATATTCTGTCAACCACACCAACAATTCAGTGACCTTGTCTCCTCATGGTAATACTACTTCTGATGGTGCTTGTCCACAAACAGCCCAGCATTGAACAATTCTGTTTGGAGATTTAAACGTCTTCTGCTGTGGAGAGAGGTGGAAAATAAATGATTAGTGAAAGCATTCGAAGAAGCTTTAAACATATTATCCTCTATGTTCAAAGGGTCAAGTTACACAATCCAGGATCTACAAGCAAAGCAATACTTTGTGCTGATCATTCAAGCGTAGTTCTGGACCTATGAATCTGAGAGTCTGGTTGCCTTTAGGAGAGAGGGTTCTGGGCTTACCTTGACATCATCCTCTCAATAACTTTCTTGACCCATGGAGCTTCAGGATCCAGACAGACCTCTAGGCCCGATATTTTCAGAGTGGCACTGAAACACCAAACATGAAGCAGACAATGAGTACGACCAACCACTTCTCATATCCCAGCAAGGTTCAAGGAACGATCTCCATGAGATTTAAGGGGCTAACATCACTGTAGAGGGAGGTGATGTGAACATATAATTTCTGAGGAGGACTCACATGATCTCAGATTCTTCACAGTGAGAATTGGCCGGAATGATCTCCACCTCCCTGATGTGACGACCAATCAGACGGCTTTCTGTCTGGATGCAGCGGCAGCGCAGTTCCACCCCCAACCCCCGCAGACTTGTACCTTAGGAGACAAAGGTGAGGGTGGAACACCTCAACACACGTGTCTATTGCATACCCTCCTACTCTTAACAATCACATGATATAGAATCATTAGGACCTACCTTCAGTGATGGACAGCAAGGCCAGGAGAACCAGTAGAGGGCTGATGGGGATTTTGTCGCTCGTCATCTTCATTTTTAGAAAACAATCAAACTTTTAACAACTGAGGTTTTCTGATCTTCTGATGTTTGACAGGTTCTTTGCTGCTTTTCTTCTCTCTGCACAGCTCTTATCACTTTCACTGCTGAATAACTCTGCTGAATAACTCTGCTGAATAAGTCTCAGAAAGAGAGTTCTGCCTTTTAAAGCTGCTGGATGGCTCACAGCCAACTCTTATCTGGATCTGGCCGCCTTCTGCAGCAAGATCAGCCTCAAGGATTTTCAACGCAGGACGACAATTATTT
This sequence comes from Gadus macrocephalus, assembly GCF_031168955.1. Lineage (NCBI taxonomy): Eukaryota > Metazoa > Chordata > Actinopteri > Gadiformes > Gadidae > Gadus > Gadus macrocephalus. The sequence continues at coordinate 1,009,016 of NC_082389.1, forward strand.
TTACAAGTAATTGTAACCATACTTGTGACAAGTACTTTCACAATACAAACAATTAAGCAGTGAAGAAAATAAATGATTTAAACTTGATTTAGTTCAACAGCCTCATTGAAGTCTGTTAGGCCTAAAAAAAATGTTTTGTTCGGTTCTGGTTTCCGACCGACCCTGTCTATTTATGTGCGACCCAAATTATTTTATGATCTTGGAAGAAAAAAATAAAATAAAATTACGTTTTTGTACAGCACGTCTTCATTCTGTACAAGGATGAGCGCATTCTCTCGTTTTTAAATGAAAACAACCTACCTATCATTCGCTGCCGCTGGAAAAAATAAAATAAATTCCCTACCTACCCGTGACCTCAACTGACAACCAACAGGAACCAAACTTTTTTTTTTTAGGCCTTACCACCAGGGACCTGGCAGGATCTTTCCTCTATGAGAGGTTTGAAACCAAAATGAAGACTGATATCTTTTTCTAACTATTCATGATAAGGTCATCTTTTTAATATATATCAGTGCAAGGGGGATAGAAGTGTATTCATTCACAACTATGATTAATAAATATATATATATAAGATAAAATGTACTTTATCGATCCCAGAAAAAAAAGAAAGAACTATTACCACTATTACTAACCCTACCGATACTCATAACAATTACATTGATAGCAAAAGCTTAATCCTTTTGTTAATGTTGTTTTTAATTACATTAGTTCTTTTAATAAATAACTAAATGCACCGATGATTGTTTGAATGAATTGATACAATTTGTTTTGTATTTATAGGACAGATTGAATTATTATTTTTTTTTGATTTTCAGACCTTCATCTTTTCTGTATTTTAAAGTTCGATTCGTATTTTTCTTTTCGTATTTTGATAGGAATGTAGGATTATGTCATTAAATCAGCTGTGAAAAATGTCAGGTCATCTTCAAAAATGAGGCTTGCATAGCTCACAATGTACCATGATGAATTATGTTGATTGAGGGGCTGGCAGTCACTAGATTAACCACTAATCCAGTGAAGGGACCAAAAGACAAATTATAGCCAGTGGGGTACCATAAAATGAAGTTAAAAAAAGGAAAAAGGACCGCTTTGTATAAACTAGGGCAAAACAAGATGAAAAGTACAATTAAGTTGAGTGAGAAAGGGCAATGCTTAAGAAAGATTAAATGTCTGTAAAAGAAAAAAAGGCTGAAAAGCCCCACTTTCTCCTGGCACCTTAGTGCTTTCTATCTAATGGGAAAGGGCTGCTTGATATTTAGAATGTCAAGTGGTTATGCTAAACAAAATGCTACTTGTCGTTTTAGACGAGACATTCTGTATGTGAATAACATCCCTGCAGATATAACATATTCTACTGATCTCGCCTCAGTTCACTTCCTTCAGCTTTCCAACCGAAGCCTTGTGCATCAGTGAAGCGTGACACATATTCATATTTGTCAGCTTATATTCGTCAAACTCCCAAAGAACATGTGACGGGGACCATATAGTTTGGATCGTTGGCCTTTGTTTGTGTTTGGCCGACATGTGATCATCATATCGCATCACAGTGGTCTCACTTACCACAGAGGCCACAGCACAGTATTTCATGGATCGCCATTCACTTGCATCGCATCATGTCCGTTCTCACAGTCAGGTAATGTTATTCTACAAAGCGCGGTGAAGGGTTTCCAACCTATTCCTACAGCAGTAGATCTCCTTGCCCCGAAGCTAGGCTACAAATACCTCATTAGCCCGCTGGCCCAAGGCACCCATGCTTATGCACAATGTCCGACTCCAGAGCGAGGAACGGCCACATCGCCCCCCTCCCGCCCTATGGCAACGCCAGGCCGCCAACGGGCGCATCGCCAGCGGGGGGCGGGCCGCCCCCGTGCCCAGAGTGCACATGGTTCCACCCCATCTGCCGGAGTCCAGCGGATCAGTAGGATGACTTTGGAACGCTCCATTAACTGTCTGTGTCCTCTGCTACCTCAGGCCTGCGTAACGACGTTAAGACCGCCGGAGGGCAGGCCACCGTCCCCGCATCCTTCCTCCGGGGAGCGCTTTGGACGGCGGGCGTGATGCCATCGTCTGAGCGTGCCCGGGCTCCATTCACGTCGTGGGAGGAGGGAGAAGGTAGATCAACCCTCACTGCACCGCCAGCAGCGAGTACACTGAGATGATCTTCTGCACGCAAATGATGTGAAGGACCGCATGTACACATGGCACACATTTGAAACAGCACACACACACACACATACACACACGCACGCATGCACGCACGCACACATACACACACACGCACACTCTGACACCTCGGGATGCGTTTTGCAAAAATGCTCCAGTTGTTTGGAACACTTTGAAGACGTGTGTTAAGTTTCTATCTAATGAATCCCTCTGGCCCTCTGCTTTTGGTTTTCCACTTCCACCAAAATGTTGGATTTTCGTCGATGTTTTTCTTGTTTTTTGATGTTACATGGCATTTAGTCACTGACTTTTATGTTTTTATACAGTCCTAGTTATAATGCTTTTCAAATGACATACTTTCAGCAGACTAACAAAACGTTTGACTCCGTTTTTGTGGGTGTGGGTGTGGGCGATGGTGTGTGTTCATTTGTGTGCTTGCGTGTGTGTGCATGTGTGTTAAAGAGACAGGCAATTAAAGAGCACCTGATCTAGGGGGAGGGAGGATTTCATTCCCTCGATCATTCATTTGATATTCGCATGTAAGCAGTGTTTTGATAACTGCTATGGCAACAAGGGCATTTATTTCCCGTTCATTGCGGTTCTTTGTCACATGCAAACACACAGACCCAGATGTGTACATACAGGCTGCCGCAGGGCGATGTAGATGAGCTGATGTCCAAACGACGTTCCACTAATTAAACATCACTTTGATTTCTGTGTGTTCATGCATTAGCTTAGAACCCTATTATTTAATTCACTAAAGACTGCACGCAATGCTACATCCATCGTTGGTTGATTCCGCTGATCTCAACAGGCCAAGGAACGAACCCGATAGCCGGAATAATGGAGGCTCGAATCAGGAATCAGAACCGAGATGGAACACACAGATACAGAAGCACTAAGACCGACCGGAGGGACAGATACTGGGGGGCTTAGATACCCTAGTTCACTAGAACACTAGTGAACACTATGGCCGTGTTTGATTTAGTTAACTTGTTCCACCATTCCCTATTCTCTATAATAAGAATGGTTCAGTTCTAACTCTTTGAACTCATAACTCATAATGCACCACTCTGCATTATGAGCATAAATTAGTGCAGCCAGATTTGACCACTACATAATGGTGCCCTTAATTGTACACTATATTGTAACATGGTGACACCCTGAATAGTGCAGTATATATGTACATAGTGACGCCCTAAAGAGTGCACTATACAGGAACCTGGTGACGCGCTAAATAGTGCACTATATAAACATAATGACCCCCTAAATAGTGCACTATATGAACCTGGTGACGCCCTAAATAGTGCACTATATTGGGCATGAGTGAACTAAGTTGAACACAGCGTTGTAAGGAATTATTATAAGACAGGTGACCAAACAAGCCAGGATGAAACTAAAGCAATGGGTCTTATCTATATCTGACAAGAATAACAAGAATAGGAAACAGTTAGCCTTCATCCAAAAACTATGACAGTCCGACTGTGTGTGTGTGTGTATGCATGCGTGAGAGGGTACACACTTGTGTGCTTTACACGTTCATGCTTAATTAAGCATGCGCATTCACGTTGTAGATCGAAGGTGTATATTGGATGACTTCCTTGTGCGTGTGTTTGCTGAACCTATTTTCTTAATTAAGTCTGTTACTGCCCTGCTGATAGACTAGTGGGGTAAGAGGGACCCCCTAGCCAGTCACTAAAAACATCTTTTTAATCCACCCTGTCACACACCGTGTGTGTGGGTGCCTCTATTAATTGACCTTGCTGAACAGTGTGTGCGAGCTTTTGTGTGTGCGCGCATTTGTCCGTGTGTGTGTGTGTGTGTGTGTGTGTGCGCGTGTGTTCATGTGTGTGTGTCTTCCTGTGTGTGTGTGAGGGTGTGATAATAGCTTCAGGTGTTGCGCCATATCGGTCCGTCCCTGTTACAGGCCCTGACTGCAACGAGTAATTAACTCCCTGCTGAGGCCCATGTTTGTTCCTCCGCTTGTGTCGTAAAGAGACGTATTAACCCGAGCTACCCGGCGGGGGGGGGGTCCTTCCTGGCCCGGGGTGTGTGTGTGTGTGTGTGTGTGTGTGTGTGTGTGTGTGTGTGTGTGCGCGTGTGTTTTTGTGTTTTCGGGGAAAATATAAGAGTCATGTTGTGTATCTGTCTGAAGCGTATTTCCATCGACCACTATTCAGTTTGATGTGTGTGTGTGTGTGTGTGTGTGTGTGTGTGTGTGTGTGTGTGTGTGTGTGTGTGTGTGTGTGTGTGTGTGTGTGTGTGTGTGTGTGTGTGTGTGTGTGTGTTAAACGTTGTACAGCCCTGTGTTTGTTCAACCTGTTTACTGTGTTTAACAAGCAGGTCAGCTGGAAATGTCTCATAAAGCCACGTGTACGACTGTTGACCATCTCAGGTTATTGTTCCAAATAAGCCTAGTAAAGTCAAACCCAGATAACATATTAGTATATAGTGTGTGTGTGTGTGTGTGTGTGTGTGTGTGTGTGTGTGTGTGAGAGATCCCTCCTGAGGCCTGAGCTCTAATAATTAGCCCAGCCATCTGTGTGTGTGTGGTGGCAGCCGGCTCCCTCTGACTCTGTCCGTGCCCTGAAGTGGAACAAACTATTTCCTTGAAGAAAGTGTTTATATGGCAAAGGCAAAGACCAATAAACAGCCAAAACCGGGCAAAAATGAACTTCAGATTTAAATAAAGTCAAAGGAAAGGTTACACATTTTAGCAGACCAAACGTACACACAATTATTATAATTACTCACAATTACAGTTAAAAATGCAATTTCTTGGCATTTTTAACTGTATATTTTTTGCCACCTTGGGGAGTGGGAATGTGTGTGTGTGTGTGTGTGTGTGTGTGTGTGTGTGTGTGTGTGTGTGTGTGTGTGTGTGTGTGTGTGCGCGTGTATGTTAATGTGCATGCATAAAACAATTGATTCTTGAAGTTGTTTGAGCACCCTGGGTGGTATCGTAGGCAGGGCGATGTGACGGGGAAACCGAATGCATTACATTTAGGTCTGTGCTCCCTTTAGCCGCCCAGGTTGCATTCAGTATTCGTTTTTCTTTAAGTGGGTTCAGGTCATATATGGCCGCTAAGTGATCTGGTCTATTGATCAGACGGCTTTACTCCTTTCCGGACAATTAAATTCATAGCCTTACTGTAACCATTAAATATTTTACAGCTGTTTACTTTCTCCAAAGTTGTAGTGGTGTAATAACACACAAACTAGGTCACAGGGAATGACAAACCGTGGCAGGAAGAGTTCAGTGGATAGAAACCGAGCAATGTCAACGTGAACAGGTCTGAATATGTTCGAGGAAGGGTTTTTATTAATCAGCTATTTCAGAGTATTTAATTCACAGAATGGTGAATCAGTTCAAATTTTGGTCTTTTTAATTCATCGTTTATTTGAGGGACTTCGTCAGTATGCACATTAATACTCATCATTAATTGGTGGAAATTTCTGACGTAATTTCTGGGTCCAGCCACCTTTCTGTCCCTCTCTCTATCTGCAGAGGTATAAGCACTTACCACTACTGCCATTGTGGGAATAACAGAAACGTACAGGAATTCCACTTTGATTTGATGGGCTTGGCAGACGTGCGCGCCCGGTGTGTGGCAGACGTGCGCGCCCGGTGTGTGGCAGACGTGCGCGCCCGGTGTGTGGCAGACGTTGTGCAGGTGGGAGGGCTCCAGCTGAAGCACTTTGTTTACCGGCTGTCCACACCCTCCAGCCGCTGTGGGCCGATGTTATTATGTTGGTTTGAGTGAGCAATTACAACGGTGGCCCCTTGTGTAGAACAAGGGGCCACCTGTCCGTAGGGGTCCGCTGTGCCGGGGCAAAGCAGTTTCTATTTTCTCGGTCGTCTTTCGGTCTGCTTTGTCCCCCCCCCCCGCCCCCCCCCCCCCCCCCCCCCCCCCCCGTTCTTCTTCTCTTTGTGTTGCTCTCCGTTTCTCGCCCCACTATCTCACTTTCTTTAATTCACCACTTTATGTGTCAATCCCACTGGCCAGGTCCCACATCACCCCCCCCCCACCCCCCCATACCCAGCCCCCCCCAACCACTCCGGCCGTCTCCGTCCCGGTGTGACAGGTGAAGACAGGCGCTGGGGGGTGGACCTGTGGTGGGTGTTGTTCTTCCAGGTGTGCCATTCAGAGATGAAGATAAAGGGCTGAGGCTGAGCCAGAGGCTGCGTCTGAAGGCCGGGGACCCTGGTGGAGGTAACGGCCAATCTCTCCTCTTCCTGACCCTTCTCACCTGCTTACTACGGCCTACTGATGACCGTTCAGCTAGGGCCAGGACCAGGGCCAGGACCAGGGCCAGGACCAGGGCCAGGACCAGGACCAGGGCCAGGACCAGGGCCAGGACCAGGGCCAGGACCAGGGCCAGGACCAGGGCCAGGACCAGGGCCAGGACCAGGGCCAGGACCAGGGCTAGGACCAGGGCCAGGACCAGGGCCAGGACCAGGGCCAGGACCAGGGCCAGGACCAGGGCCAGGACCAGGGCCAGGACCAGGGCCAGGACCAGGACCAGGGCTAGGGCCAGGACCAGGGCCAGGACCAGGGCCAGGACCAGGGCCAGGACCAGGGCTAGGACCAGGGCTAGGACCAGGGCTAGGACCAGGGCCAGGACCAGGGCCAGGGCCAGGGCCAGGGCCAGGGCCAGGGCCAGGGCCAGGGCCAGGACCAGGGCCAGGACCAGGGCCAGGACCAGGGCCAGGGCCAGGGCCAGGGCCAGGGCCAGGGCCAGGACCAGGGCCAGGACCAGGGCCAGGGCTACGACCAGGGCTACGACCAGGGCTACGACCAGGGCCAGGACCAGGGCCAGGGCCAGGACCAGGGCCAGGACCAGGGCCAGGACCAGGGCCAGGACCAGGGCCAGGACCAGGGCCAGGGCCAGGACCAGGACCAGGGCCAGGACCAGGACCAGGGCTAGGACCAGGGCTAGGACCAGGGCTACGACCAGGGCCAGGACCAGGGCTAGGACCAGGACCAGGGCTACGACCAGGGCTAGGACCAGGGCTAGGACCAGGACCAGGGCCAGGACCAGGGCTAGGACCAGGGCTAGGACCAGGGCCAGGACCAGGACCAGGGCTAGGACCAGGGCCAGGACCAGGGCCAGGACCAGGGCCAGGACCAGGGCTAGGACCAGGGCTAGGACCAGGACCAGGACCAGGGCCAGGACCAGGGCCAGGACCAGGGCTAGGACCAGGGCTAGGACCAGGACCAGGGCTAGGACCAGGACCAGGGCCAGGACCAGGGCCAGGACCAGGGCCAGGACCAGGGCCAGGACCAGGGCCAGGACCAGGGCCAGGACCAGGGCTAGGACCAGGGCTAGGACCAGGACCAGGACCAGGGCTAGGACCAGGGCTAGGACCAGGGCTAGGACCAGGGCTAGGACCAGGGCTAGGACCAGGGGTAGGCCCCCGGGGTAGGACCAGGGGTGTCGTTGGGACTCCCCTGCGTCCGTCACCAGCCCAGACTATAAAACGTCAAAGGGCCGTCCACAAACGTTCTGCTTTTTTCTTTTTTTTTTGCGACGCTGTACTGTGACGTTGCAGATGAACACGTTTCACATTCGTAAACTCAATGCAGTTGTTTGCAAAAGAATGTGGTGATATGTGTCTAAAGTATTCACTGACAGCTGCCCTTCTCTCAGAGAAGGGCAGTGTCCAGGAAGGGACTCCTCTGAATATAGGTGCATGTCCTTATGAAGCCGGTGTCGCGCCTAAAGGCCTGTGCGGACATATTCAGAGGCCGTATGAAGCTGCTGAAAGGTTTCAGGTCAAACAGGGGCTGTGTTAGCGTGTAGCATGGGTCTGTGTGGCTCTAAGGTGTGTTTACGTGGAACAGTTGGGATGGCTAACAAGACGAGTTATGTGGCTGTTCAGTTTAAAAGCACATTGCCAAGCGGACACGTTGAGCTGAAATCGGGGAGCAAGGCAAAGGTCTGTTTTGGGAGTTAGCTGTTGCAATAAGGAAAATGTAGTCACACACAAAACACACTGAATTATTTACAGCCTTTATGGTTAATTTCCGTTTTAGGAACCAAAACACTCAGATGGAGGTGTCCACTGATCAGATTGCTTTTCATCTCCTTCTGTCAGCTCGCCATTTTTGATATTATATTGCCCCAAAAACAAATATAAACAAACAGATACTTGCCTTAATTCAATACAAACCAAGCGATATCAAAGAGGGCCATAACAACACGCCTTTAGTTCCTCTGATACCCAGTGTGCTCATGTCATCCCCTCTTTCGGGCTTACATTTAATTGAGGGTATTGCTCCATAAACATCATCTTTCGATTCACCCCACCCAGCCCATCTGCCCTTGCGCGACACAACTCATAAAAGCTCCGTTATATTGTCTTTTCGAGAGGTTGAGTGTTGACTTTTCGCTCACAGTTAACCTCTCTTAAAGGATGGCCGCTGCTCAAAATGAAAGTTAGCAATTGTCTTTGTGTTGTGAACAAACCTAATTCCTTTGTAGGAGCATCGCTGTGACACCCGACCCTGTGCCCTAGAACCCAGAGGACACTATAAACTATATACTATAACTACCTGTGCCTTCTATCTGTATGTTCGCCCCCGTCTTAATGCATAGTGTTGGAAAAAAAATCATACAACAGTGCTGCTTGACTGCCTTAGTTCGACTTGGCAGCAGCCACCGTTGGGCTGTCACTCATGTGGTTTTGTAAGTCAAGTCAACTGAGAGGGAATTTGTTCGTTGTATGGACAAGCGGCAACCATGTTATTTCAGTGAATGTGTGTGTGTGTGTGTGTGTGTGTGTGTGTGTGTGTGTGTGTGTGTGTGTGTGTGTGTGTGTGTGTGTGTGTGTGTGTGTGTGTGTGTGTGTGTGTGTGTGTGTGTGTGTGTGTTTTGAATGTCTGAGGGTGTGTGTGTGTGTGTGTGTGTGTGTTTGACTGTGTGTCTGAGGGGGTGTGGATGTGTGCGTGGGTGAGTGTGTGTGCGCGTGCACGTGCGCGTGCATGCCTGGGCCTGTGTCATTCGTTTTTTCCTGTCCTAACAGAACGCTGATTGCTCGTCTTCCTAATTAATGAGTCATTGTTATCAGCTCGAAAAAAAAGCAGCGGGAACTGACAGGGACCGGAACGAGCCGGAAGGTGGAAGAGCGTGGGCGGCCGAGGTGATGGAGGCGGTGACAGGCGGCACGAAACGGGGAACGATAAGCGCAGTGTACCCCAATGGAAGGAAACGACTCCCCTATGGAGCTCCCTGGGGACACAAAAGGTGGGAGTGTACCCGGGTGCACTCCATCCAGCCGCGGTTCAATCGACCCGAGAACACTGCCGTGCTGGGGAAATGTTAACAGAACTACGAGGTATCGATATAGAAACAGGCTTTGAGTTCCAGAATAAAGCAACCCCCGAACTCCAGCCTTTAAAGGGGACTCTTTGTTTGGCGGTTAGATGTAGGTCTGAGGTTGTGTCTGTAGACATAGGGAGTCTCTATTCAGTTTAAATGCCAGAATATATTCTCCAAAAAGTTCAAAATCGGATGTGTTATGTAACATTGAAGGACACCGCCGTGCAGAGTCTGAAAGGTCTCAGTTCAATTTGTTTGCTAGACATTTAAATGCATAGAAATCTGTGCGGGTTGCCAAGGCTATGTTGACTGAACTTTGCTGCAGAGCTGTCTAATCAACACCTTGATGAAAGATAAATAGTGTAAAAAGTAACAAGAACAGTTGAGGACAGAATAGCGGCCGTGCAGTATCTCTGAGCTGCCAATCGTAAGCAAACTCCATGCTGACATGAAAGATACAATTAAATCTAAACAGCAATTTAATTATGAAAGAGGTTTACAAACTTCAGGCTGCCACTCACACGCTCTGCTTTTATCTATCCTGACTTGTGAGACTATGAAATTCTTCCCAGCCATCCTTACAATAAGTCACAGTTATGAATAGACCCTACCCATCGTTCTGGCCCAGTGAGCTGTCATGTGAAATGTTTTACCTTGTTTACTGGGCAGCGAGGTCAAGTGACATGAATTAGTACAACCTCATGATGATCAACATGTGTTTGTCATGTGGAATGATGATGGTTTTAAAAGCATTGCTCAAATAGCAGGGCCTTACAAGATGTAGCAACATGGTTTTTGAGGATATGATTATCCATTCGTTATTATCATCAATCATTTCATTTAATGGTAACAAATGAAGGGATCTAAGATGAATACTGGATGATGTATTGGTAGGTGGTAGTATTTGTGGATAAGCTCTAAGCTGAATGACCAGTATTGAGTCACACGCAGTCAGTCAAACACACTCCTCAGAACGCCCTTTAAACACTGACACACATCCAAATTCACATTCAGCGAATAAGCTCGCCACCTAGAAAACCCTGCCGCTTAAAGAGACATAAAAGCTCTCAAGGAAAACCACAAGAGACCCCAGTTAAAAAAAAAAAATCACCCATCTTCAACTCCACTGACCCCCAGCAACAAAAAGCCCAGTTGGAGCATACTTTGGTTCACCACACTGCTAAAACCCAGCTGGGCAGTGCACACACGCTCTGCAGAACACCACCACAGTGTCCCATGGGTGTCCTGCACCTACTCCTGGGCTGCCTGGAGCAGAAGACAGCCTGCAATTCAGCCCACGCCAGGGAGTTCTCTTCTTCAAAAAAAACAATTACCAGTTACACAATATATACCATATACAGGCAGGCCTGCCTTAACCTGCCATTGGGCCCTGGGGCTGAGGTTTCGTAGGTCCCCTGAGAGGGGATCTTACAATGAAGATGTGTAACTTATTTCCGACATTTTGCCGTTGTTGACGGGGGGGGGGGGGGGGAGTGTGGCTGTGGTGTCAAGGGGCCACTGGCCCTCTTTTTTCTTGGCTGATGATAGGCCTCTGATCTTTGTAAGCCCCAAACAAAAAATCACATTCTCTTGGGCCTTCGCCGATCTGGGGGCCTATCATGGGCCAGTATAAAATATAAATAAAAAAATAATATATATCTATTTTTTTTTTACTGCAGCTCATGATAGGCCCCCAGATCGGCGTAGGCCCTGGGGCTTCAGCCCAGGCAAGCCCGTGCATTAAGGCGGCCTTGTATACAGCAGGCCCAATATATACCGATACATCAGAATGTGTGTTAATGTTATTGTTGTGTTTCTGCAATAGATTGAAATTGTATTATCACGTTAAGTTACAGTGTGTCTCAAGCGATACAACTGTATTCAAAAGGGCATTCCAAAGAAAACTGTACTAATTACACATGCATATACTAGTAAGGTGGAACCTGAAATAACAGCTACCTATACTCTCCACACAATACACTTGGATTATCACTCATCTGTTGGCCAGGTCACCCATGCAAAATATAATTTAAATCTAAATGGGAGATTTACTTGGATAAATAAAGGTGAAAAAGTAAACAGAACAAAAAAAAAAAAATAATAATTGACTGCATATTGTTTCCAAAGCATAGAAATAAGAAGGGATACGATATCATGAATCCCTGTCACTTTATCAGACCATTAAAACATAACGGGATGATGCGTTTGAGCTCTGGTGATGAACGAGTCGTGACTGTGTCATGAGGAACGCTTAGCTAAGTCTGAGACAGCATGCTAACGATGGATCACACACACCACTCCGACAAACCACACTGCAGCTAATCTTAACTGCTTGTTTACCTCACGATCCGATTCTCAAACAAAGACCGACTATTGCTTAATTAGTTTTTCATTGAAAACATATTGAATAAACAATAACGCAGATTCATTATACTTCATTATCTCCTCGCCGGAGCTCATTCCGCGCGGCTACGTCTGCGTGATTGAACTCTGATCATCGCGCAGGCTCAGTTACACACTGCCATGCCTCAAAGTCCACGCTTTGATTGGGAATGTTTCCACACTACCATGCTCCGATTACTTCCACAGATTGATCTGATATAAAGCCCCTTCTAATTTCTATATCTTTGCTGTTCAGCACATTTATACAATGAAAGATATGAAATATTTTCTAAAATTCAATTGCTTTCCATTAATCACTTGGAATTGAAATATTTATTGAAGAAGTCTGCTTACTTTCTGCATTAATAATTGTTGTATGTGTGGTCATGTGCGTCCATTATCAACTTCAGCTTTCTATTGAGACGTTTAAACAAAATGCTGCAGTCAAAAACCTGAGCTTTCGGTGCCATTTATGTTCTTTATTGGAAATGGTGAAATTGCAAATGGTGAACGATGGGGTGCTGATTGTATAGTGATGTGTGCGGATAGTGGAGTGACACTGTGACGGTAGAGATCCCATCTGTGGGACTCTAGCCTATAAGCTGCCGGGGCGAATGGCGTATGTTGCCGTTTGTTTCATCATCATTTGAAGATCACAACTAATCCCTGTGTGAAATGAGGTTCCTCTGGTTTCGAGTCCCCTATTTAACAAAGTCTGGAACTAGGGTAAAGTCTATTAGCCGTTGACATCAAAACCTACTTGCCTTTAAGTAATAACATACAATGACTAATTGATTGTGTCTCGGCATCCACCTGTTGTCTTATCAAGGTGGAGCGAGATTTGAGAATAAATAAAGAGGATATTTGTTTGTATTTTTTTTTTTTCTGGCAGCAATCGTATTCGGGTCTTAGTTACTCATTTCAGGCACATGGCCCATTTTTCTTCAAGCACAACCTAACACACATGAGTCAAGAAGAGTGATCAGTCCCAGGACATTCTGAGTTTGGTTGGTTCTTTGCCTAATGGCTCTTTGTGAGGGACCACTCAGGTGTGGCAAAAGAGATTGAAATAAGCTTATTAATCATGGTGGTCATTTTCCCCAACTGAATAGACTCACGAAAGCTTTTTGAAACCTTTTGTTGATTTATGGACAATATCTGTCAAGGTTTAATAAAACATAAAATGAAAGTTACACAAACAGTACGAATAACTTCCCAACCAAGGACTCAAGTAGGAACCCGACGGCGTAGGATGAACGGACCTTAGGGTGGTACAGCTCCCCCCTCCAGAGCGTCCGTTGAACGCTAAACATCAGCCGAGGCTTGAGTGGAGTGCACGTGTGAAGGACTTCAGTGCTGGGGCTCACCTTGATCGAGGGTCTCTTGTCTTGTCTGCGCTTGCAGCCAGGTGAACCATCTTCGAGTCCCTCATGACTTTAAACATGAATTTTCATAATATGCACGGTGATGATGATGGATTACTTAGTGAATGATAGATGCTGTTAAGGAGCAGGGTCGAGGGCATCTTGTTCAAGGCTCCAAGGCTCCAGGCACACTACGGACATGAGGGAGAAAACCCAGAGCCTTTCTGCTCAGAGTTGGAGCCAATACACTCTCGACCCTAGAAGCAATTCCCACATTATTTAACTATTCAATAAATTTTTTCATTTTTGTTGCTGTTGCTTTGCACTTTTTATCCATGCTTTGGTTTTTCAATATATTCAAAAGTGTATTATACAACAAGTTTCTTTGTTGTATGTTGTAAGAAACAGTGTTTGGAACAAATGACGTGAACAAACTAATAGTAATGTGCGTTCTCTCCAAATCCCAGCTAGAGGATGTTGTCCTAGTTGTACAGTTCAGTGAAAGTCTCAGCAGTATCCATGGAGGTTTATCTGTTCATTTCCCCACAGCCTTATTAAGTCAATGCTCCATGTGGCACAAAGGGTCTCATCCTACCGCCACCGCCAGCACCACCAGCTACAACATGACTCCACTGGGAAAACTTCAGCTCCCCTGGAATGTGTGTGTGTGTGTGTGTGTGTGTGTGTGTGCGTTTCTGTATGTTTACATGTGTATGTCTGCATACGTGTGTGTAACTACGCTTGTGTGTGAGTGCGTGCCTGAGTGTGTGTGTGTGTGTGTATCTGGAGTGTAAGGTGTGAGGCTTTAAGGGTTCATGTCCAGCCACACTCTACACTGAGACCCACCTTATGGAGGGCCCTGTCATGAAGGAGATCGCAAATTGGAATGAAGTGTTCTGAACAGCAGTCTCAGGAGGACCTGTGAGAGGAACGACGAGAACCACCAAGCCTTCGAGGAACGGTGACAGGGGGCCAGTGTATCAATCAGGAAATAAACCTGATTGTGTGTGTGTGTGTGTGTGTGTGTGTGTGTGTGTGTGTGTGTGTGTGTGTGTGTGTGTGTGTGTGTGTGTGTGTGTGTGTGTGTGTGTGTGTGTGTGTGTGTGTGTGTGTGTGTGGTGTGTGTGTGTGTGTGTGTGTGGTAGATTGAAGAGGTTCTGGTCTCATTAATCTTAAGTAGAGGGAACTTCAAAGGAGATGTGTCATACAATAAATTATCGCACACCTAATGTGCTCCTTATACACACACACATACACACATGCACACACACACAGAAAAACACTCCCACGCACACAATAACACGCGCGCACACACACAAACACATGCACACTTTCACGCAAAAAATGCACATACGTACACATGCACACAGCAATCACACACACACAAAAACACACACATTCTGAAATATGGGGTTCTTAAAACAAATGGGAAGATTCATTGATGCACTCTCGCATGCAGATCAAATCTTTCAGCCAGTGGGGGCGCGGCGCTGTCAGGTTGGTTGTTGATATCGTCTCCTGTCTCAGCGTCACGGACAGAAGCATCGCCGAGATTACCAAACTCCTCTCTACTAGGATTATACCCCTTCTGGTAACCGCAAGATTGCGGTCAGATCCCCGGCTCCTCCTAGCTGAGTGCCGAGGCGTCCCTGAGCAAGGCACCTCACCCCAGCTGCTCCCGGCGGGCGGGCGAATGTGTGCATTAATGGGTGAATGTTAGGCAATATCGTAAAGCACTTTGGGTAAAAAGCACTATATAAATGCAGTCCATTTAACATAATCAGGATTAATAGATTAAACAATTAAAATCCTTGTCCGCTACCCACTGGAGTTGTAAAATAAAATGTGAGGTATCATTTGTTTTCACAAGCATTAAACATTTTTTGTCAGAAGTGTAAGCCCTGGTACGGTACTCCTCTGCCATCGTGATAATAATATAACCAACACTGCTGTAGCCCATAGTTACGTACATTGTTTCGGTTCAAGCGCTATCATGCTGTAGCAGTTTTCAGCAGATGGGATGGCTGACATCCTTTCGTCTGCTCTGGTATTTTCTTGCCAAGATCATTTCACACGACTAATTAACTGCAAACGAAACCACACACTCAGTCATGATCTCTTTGTGTTCAGACTCTTCTGGGTCCTGACCTCCTCCTTGTACATACAGCGATGAACGTCACATCCCAGTAAATACCGTGTGTTGTAAATGGTCCATTATTTTGTTTATCTCCAATCCCTTCTGTGTCAGAAATTGGTAAAACTAATTCCATAATTTGATGCAGTGTTTATTTTTTATCCAGATCTGGATGACGTTAAATGGCAGGTGTCATGCAGGGGGGTAATATGCACCCATTGATGCAGTCATTATTTCCCAAGTACCAATTATCAAAATTACATGAAAATGACATAATTCTGTCACATCAGTGTAACGTGTAAACCCCAAAATATAGATTTTTAGCAAGAGATTATTTTAGCCTTCACGTTGTTCCCATGAACCCATGTTCAATAATTAACCCCCTCAAAATGTCAAAATCACACCAGCACTAAACTCTTAGAAGCAACCATTTTGGCCAACAGACATTTTATGCCAAATATAACATTTTGACCAGGGCCTGACCGTAATGCACTCCTCCTGTGTTGGCGCATGAGAGCAATTATGTGGTTTGAAGGGGTTGACAGTGGCAGGCCACCAGCGTGTCAGAGGGGAGGGGGGCACGCCATGCCACAGACCCCCGTGTCACAATCACTGCGAGTTATGCCACTTACACTTGATGATCCCTCCCCCATCCCACTTCTCTCTCTCTCTCTCTCTCTCTCTCTCTCTCTCTCTCTCTCTCTCTCTCTCTCTCTCTCTCTCTCCATCTCCCATGTCTCCGTGTGTCTCTGTGTCTCTCCTCTGCCGTTGGCCTGAAATAGTCTGGTTGAACAAATCAACAGCAGGGAGAACATGCGCGAAATCTGACAAGAAGATTTCCGTCATATCAATTAAGAACTGTCTCGTTAGGAAGTTGGCCAATGAGCCAATTGGAGCAAACATATCGTGGTCAGGAAGAAACACATCCCTTTGAAGATTCCAACAGACAGAATAGGAAAACGATGTCTTTGGTAATAACCACTTTTATCTTTGCTACTCAAACATATCCCAGTGAGATTCCCAGTCGGCCCTTCTCCCTCTTGGACAAAGAGTGCAGCGCTTTGTGGATTGTGTTGTCAGGTGATCGTGCACGTGGCTGACCTGGATAAGGGCCTACCCTACTGGGCGAACACTGGGACGCAGGACTGTGTCTCTCAGACGGGTGGTACCACAGCCCCCAGGGGGACACTTCTCCCTCCGACCTCTTCAAGCACATCTCCGGTCAACCCTAACCCTAACCCTAACCCTAACGCCATGTGCAGAAGGACTGGGCTGACACTGCCGTTGTTGGGCGATTTGAGGAGGAGTACCACGTCCTAATCCCGGATTCCGTTGGTTGGCGTCCGAGAGGAACCGTCTCTAACTGAGTTTTCCCCTGCCGTGTGAATTCGCAGCCTCGCAATTGGGGGTGCCGTCGGCCAAGCCTATTGTTCACCGGATTGGATCAATCAGATTCTACTACTTCTAAGATCCATGACCTAGATGTCCTTGGAGAAAAGCCTTCACGCCATTTCTTTGTTCCTCTGTCATTCAAGTCATGCCCCCTGCATCAGAGAAAACTATTACGGTAGCAGCATCGAAAAACGGACACATTGGGTCCCAAAAGAGAGAGTGCGATGGGCGTTGTCAAACAAGTTATAACCAAGGTCACACTCGCTCCAGCGCGTGTGTATGTTCATCGTTTAATTGCACTATAGGCTTTTTTTTTGTTTTGATCAGTATATGCCAATGTTGCTATCAATAAAAAAAACATTTGCACAAGGCAAGCCGATGCACTTCTCCATGTTGATAAGAGCATTAAAATGAGAAAAAATTAATGGGACAAAGTAATCAAGGGATATTTAGCATAGAAAAAGAATATGCGATTATTCGCGATTAATCGCGAGTTAAAAATATTAAATCGCTTGACAGCACTAATATATATATGCATAATAAACAGAACGTCAACCTCTAAGGTGAGCTCGCTACAACACAAAAGCAGCAACAACAACATCAACAAAAACAGCAGGGCTGGTTTTGTCTCAGCGACCATCTAGAAGAGACAAGAAGTGGTCCCTGGTTGTTCTTACTTTTATTCACACTGATGTATTGGGACAGACCAACAGAAAGATGGATAAATGGACGGCAAAAAGCGCACTGGGGAAATGGAAAAACAAACAAACAGCTGCAGTGGGCTATCAGTCCGGCCGAAGCAGAGAAGGCATTACTGTAAACAAGGATAAATGGTGTCGCCGGTGTCGCTGGCGGATAATGCGCTCAAGAGATCCGGGTTCGCCTCGGAGGGGCTCAGCCACCCTTTCACACCCCCGCACTGAGCATGATTGGCTTGTTGGGAGTGAGCGGCAGAGTGTGGGGCAGCAAATAAAAAGGACCACTGCGCGAAAGAAAGAAAGCAGAAAGATGATGAAAGTAAAGGAAGAAAAACAATATTGTTCTGCCTGTCTGCTGCATGGAGCTCTCAGATCTGGGGAAATTGAAGTGCCCAAGTTAAGTAGGACTGGGAGGAGACACGTTTGGCTGTCACCATACGAGGAACCAATGAAATTACACTCGCTTTTCTGGAGCAAGGAATTCTGGCATCAAAAGGCTGTCACCTAAATGGCGTCCTCTGGATCTCTAAGGGTTATGAAAGATTAACGTTCTTCAATGCGGAAAACAGGCACATTTTTGCCTTTAGTTATTTATTTGATATAAACGATGGAATATATTTGTTGCTACTGTATAAAGACTATCATATTTTATATCATATAACTATATTACTTTGCAAATGTGGTTTGTCTGTAGGCCTTTCCTCCGTGGCAAAATCATTTTCTACTGGCAAAATCTGACCAGACATTTTGCAATGCCTAGTTCTCCTATATGAGGATATAGCACGACTTTCTGTTGTGTCACACACACACACATGCACACACACACACATGCACACACACACACGCCCACGCGCTGCGTGAGTGTGTGACTGGCTCAGCCAGGTCGAGGTGGGTGTGCGGGGTGGCCCCCGGTGTGACCCCGGTGTGACCCTGGTGTGACCCCGGTGTGACCCCGGGGCTCTCCTGTGTTCCACACGTCCACCCAACGTACGTCACAGACGATGTGCGTCTGCGGCCGCGGTTGTCCCGCTGCCTCGACCGGCCGGAGGCCCGCTTCACACAACCTGCTCTCGGTACTCGGTTGTCTGCTGTTTTCAACCTTCACTTTCACTTTATTTAAATGTGTGTTTTGCCGCCATTGATTCATCTTTTGATTGACAATCAGTGCTCCACGTTTGGCTGTCATCATACGGACAACCAATGAAATGACGCTCGCTCTTCTGGACCAAGGAATTCTGGCAATCCAAAGGCGGCCTTTGGATTGCCAGAATTCCTTGGTCCAGAAGAGCGAGCGTCATTTCATTGGTTGTCCGTTTTTTGAGATTTTAATGATGGAATACATTTATTGTAACTGTATAAATTGTAACTGTATCATATTTTCCAACTGTATTAATTTGCGAACGTGGTTTCTCTGTCAATCCATGTACTGCCTTTCTGCTTTAATATTTGACCGCTAAGTTTTGGGCTGTTTTTCCATTTGAAGGGTGTAAGGACTTGCACTCTGGAATCTCTGTCTTTGATCCAAGGCTACTGTGATGAACGTATCTCTACTGGAGGAACGGGATATGGACAGTGCAATTTAAACATTGTTTACCTTCTCAGAAGAGGTTATTACGGTAGGGTCGGTAGCAAGTGTGTGTGAAATATTAACAGAATTAGAATGTGTCTTTTACATGAGATGTCTTTCATTCTGAAAGACATGCACAGAAGCTGATATGATTGATGATGATCACTATCCGTGATTACGGATAGTATGGGGGTGTGTGTGTGTGTGTGTGTGTGTGTGTGTGTGTGATTTTGAATTGCTGGACCTAAACTTATTACATATCAGTGT
>NC_082389.1:1033305-1035805 GCF_031168955.1 Gadus macrocephalus
TGTGTTCCAAATTGAGGTGGCATTATAACGATAGGCCATCTTACCAAGTTCAGAGCGAACAGTCGCCACATTAAAAAGTATGCTATCATTTTGAGGATAAAGAATTTAGAAAAAGAGGAAAGCAGGTATTTTGTACATTTTCTCAAGCCTCTATCGCACCTTTGGATCCACATTTTTGCTCTTGTTCCTTTCCTCGGTTTCCTTGAGGTTCTGCCTCTTGGTCTTTCTCTGTTCTGTGGTCTCACATGCCAGGCTACTCCTTGTGGGCGGCGGCCTCAGATTATCTGATCCGTTCTCCTCTCTTCAATAATAATGAACAAATAAACGTGTTTATGTGTGTGTGTCTGTGTGTGTAAGCAAAGCTCTTCACCCCTCTCTCGCTCGCTCTCTCTCTCTCTCTCTCTCTCTCTCTCTCTCTCTCTCTCTCTCTCCCTCGCTCTCTCCCTCGCCCTCTCCCTCTCCCTCTCCCTCTCCTTCTCCCTCTCCCTCTCTCTCTCTCTCTCTCTCTCTCTCTCTCCCTCTCTCCCCTCAGGTTTGATATTAAATAGCCGTCTATTAACCAAGCCTCCTGCCTCCCTCATCAAAGCACTGGGCTGATCTAGTGTGTGTGTGTGTGTGTGTGTGTGTGTGTGTGTGTGTGTGTGTGTGTGTCTGTGTCTGTGTGTGTGTGTGTGTGTGTGTGTGTGTGTCTGTGTCTGTGTCTGTGTGTGTGTGTGTGTGTGTGTGCCCATGTGTGTGCGTGCGCACAACCAGGCAGTGAGGTGGCTCGCTTTAGCGTGCAGGAGTACAAGAGTGCAGCTCAGACTTAATTAGCCTTCATCATCATCTCCAGCATCATTACAAAATGGACATAATCACAGAGCCCTGCAGAGGGTGCACTCATCGGCCCTGGCCCTGGTAGTGGGAGAACCCCTGCTCATTCTCTGTATTCAATGACAATCTGTTTGGTTTGTTTGGTTTTGTTATTATTTTATTATGATTTATTATTGCATTTTTCTTAAAAAATAAAAAATCCCCACTAATTTCATTCTTTTATTTAATAAATGTGTTCTTATGAGTGTCCTCGTAGGCAGGAGGGGACGGTAGTACTTGTAAAACGTGCAAACAGCTGGCAAAACAAAATCCCAATCGGATTTGCCTGATGGAGGACGAGATGGAGTGTGAGCCGTGACGGCGTGTGACCCCGGCCGTCGGGCTGGGAGACCCCCCGTCTGACCTCTGAGATCATGTTTATGTATGAGCAGCCTGACAGGGGCCGGCCTAGCCTCGCCCTGGGGGGGATCGGCTCAGGCCAACATGGCTCCCCCTTCCAGTCTCGGAGTGTGAGTCGAGAGATGACGTCTACAACCGGAGTGTTTCACCACTTAAAAAAGGGAGTCAACGCAAAGCTTTATCGTTCGACCAAAAAGGACGCTTTTGATCGCTGAGCGTTCTTCCCTCACCACCATCTGGTTGTCGCCCTGCTAGTTGACTTTGTCGCCCCCTATGGGTGGGCTGGCCACCTGACGCAACGGCCTATGCTCAGGGCCGGCACTGCAGCCCGACGCAGCACCGTGGACGTATTCAAGCCCTGTGGTACGGGTTTGGACATGGCTATGTGTGGTGTGTCCTTCATTCAGGACCTTGTGACGCTCCCCTACTTCACACATTTGGGAGACACTCAATTGGATTTTGTGGAAATACTGTGTGTGTGTGTGTGTGTGTGTGTGTGTGTGTGTGTGTGTGTGTGTGTGTGTGTGTGTGTGTGTGTGTACTGTACAAGTGTTGTTATGTGTTCTTATCCCAGTAACTGTTATAGAATTGCCAAAATAAGAGGTTAGAAGAACACTGATGCCTTGCAGTCAGACTCAGACACAGCTTGTACGTCCTACATCAATGGTGTAGGACGTTCAGTAAAACTTGATGGCTGCTATTGCTACAAAACAAATGCTGAGGTGAGGTGAACATAAATGTGTAGCTTTGGTTATCTATGTTTATCTCAATCATGACATAGGAACCGTTGCGTTCTGAGCTATTGGGCGATTTTGCATCTTTTACAGTTTTTGGTGTGAACATACAGTTGGAGATGTTTTGCATAATAAGCTTAGTGAATTATGGGATGCCATAATGGATGGATTGATCACCTTACAGGAAGGACAGAGTCTTTAAGTGATCATTAATGAATACTTTATTGATGGATGACAAATAAATTTTACTTTTGAAAATGACTAATTCCTTTTATTTTTGGGGTTATATTGTATGTATATATATATATATATATGAAATATATAATGGCAATCTGCGA
The DNA here is from genome assembly GCF_031168955.1 of Gadus macrocephalus. NCBI lineage: Eukaryota > Metazoa > Chordata > Actinopteri > Gadiformes > Gadidae > Gadus > Gadus macrocephalus. The sequence goes on from NC_082389.1 coordinate 1,035,590, forward strand.
GAAACCTAAATGACACAAGCTATGACTCGGCCATACCGAGGCCTTTTATATTACCTGAGATTGGTGATCTGCGTCCATAAGAGAGAGAGGGAGGATGGAGCTGAATCATCAATGCCATGAAAACATCTGGAGTATTACACTGTACTCAATGTGTGTGTGTGTGTGTGTGTGTGTGTGTGTGTGTGTGTGTGTGTTTCCGTAGGTGTGTGTGTGTGT